>NW_027263618.1:0-135440 GCF_044049455.1 Aspergillus lucknowensis | reverse complement strand
GGGATGCCTTTTTTATACTTGGAGATTTTACGATTAGCTTGTATCAGTAGCTCAGATGTCATGTGCCATACGATAGTTGGTGTGCTTCCCGAAAAGTACGTCACTGGGATCTGGAAAATAGCTAAGGGCCAGCGAAACACATCTAGATATTTACAGGCCGTAGTGTTGGGTTTAAGGAGTTAAGGTGGTCTCCTCATATGGTTGTGAGAGCTTTGAGACTATCAGATTGAGATTCTTACGTCTTGGAGAGTTTTCTGCGGGGTTGTATTTGGAAGTTTGTGATCTTGAGCAAACCGCAAGAGGAGCAGAAGGCGCTCCTGGCAAAACTTTCGCCATAGTCTAATGACATCCAACCAGCGCATGAGTCGACGGCGGGGAGTTTGAGTTGTGACACCAAACTCCCAATCTTCTCGCATATCGGGTATTGCAGCAGGCCCAATACGCCGATTTCCTACCTCAACACATGAATCTGTTTATGGAAACGAGCTCCTGCTCCTGTACTAAGCGGGTCAGTGACCCTCGACTTGCATCGCATGAACCGGCTTCTGGAAGTCACCGATGACTTCCATTACGCCGTAGTAGAGCCCCGGGGGTGACCCGGGCAGACCTATACAACTACTGCGTCGAGCGCAAGAAGAAGGTCTGGCCAATGACCTCGGACGCCGTCTCTAGAGTGGGGGAGCGTAATCGGGAATGTAAGTCACAACCATGGACCATGCCCAAGCAGCTGAAGACATTTGGAGTCTGACATTGGTAGACCGTAGACCGCGGCACAGGCTTTGGCGCAAATTCACTACACCACCAGTGCGTCGCTGGATGCAAAATCAGGCTCGGCGGCGGCGACATCCTCCGAACAAGCCAGTTTGGACTCGATGTCACGAACTCCCCCCTCTGCATTTCTATCCAAGTCCACATGCGGCCCCTCGGCCGAGGGCCGCTTCTGGCAGAGGAACCTAGGCATTGTAAAGAAGATGCGTATCTGGATGACTCTACAGCCGTCCGCATTTATGGCGTGCACGCTTCGGAGGACTTGGAGGTCATGGTTGATACGCTGGGCGTTATGCGTCGAAACAACGTTATTCCCAACGTGGTCTTTCGTCGGGAATGTTGTCGAGGCGCTCTGTATCCATGATCGACGAAGGGATTATTGGAAAGGGGGTGGGCCTATCCCAGATTGGAGGGTGAGGGAGCATCAGAAACAGCTCGGGCTTGGATACTGGGCGGCGCGCATAAATTCAACATCTAATAATGCTGAGTGCTAAAATGCGCACGTTTTCCCCTTGTGTTATTAGCCTTTGCACTCATTTATTTAGATAATCTCTGCCTTTCCGCTGTAATTTCCACACCAAATCTACACTTATCAAAATCCCACATTACATTCCATACAGAAGACAGACAGCACATTACGATGAACAGAACCTTCGAAGCCATTATGGAGGAAGCAGAGGACAAGCGAAGGTACGCTGAGTCCTTGAATGGAAGTTTTTTGCGTTCCGGACAGCCCTTCCGCCTGGGAAAGACTGGCAAAGGAAGGTCGAGTTTTCATGAAATCCTGTCAGACAGAAGAGCCCTTCACTAGAAGGGTTTGACCCTTTTTAGTGGAGCGGCAATTTCCAACAAATCCCTACATGATATCCGACACATGCTTTCTGGGTCAAAGGTCAGAAAGAGACAGTTTGCTGCAATGAAGGCCATATGGCCCCGGATCGAACCACCCGCGACTTTTGAACGTGTGCTCGACAAGTTTGGACTGGCAGCTGTCTGGGGACAGGCAGTCGATCGTCTCGAGAGACCTCAAGAGTTCAAAATGGCCCTATCAATTGTCATGGACGGTCTCCAAATCGATTATCTCTCTGAACAACAAACCAGATGGCTCGGTTTGTGGATGTCCACCATCAGATGGATAAAGAGATGCGTTGATCTAATCTGAATGAATTCTGGCCCTTGAGATAGCGCAATTGCGGTCTAACTGACGCGGAGTTCCGCATCAGTCCCGAGACATTGAAGATGAGGCAGTGGTCAACGTTACGCTAATACAATTGCTCGACTGCATTGAAAGTCTCATGGAACCAGCTGGTCCCGGATGGACCATCAAACGGGAGATCTTTTGCCCCAAATTTCGAAAAGCCGAGTACCCCGCCGTCACAGATGGTGCTCTGCGGACACGCATCAAGCGTCATGTGCTAGGGATAATTGAGGGCAAGAAGGGAGGAAGGCTTGCCTCGATCGACAAAATCCGGATGCAGGAGACGTGAGAAATAGTGGCGTGGATGAAGACTACCGACAACAGGGTAGCGGTATTCGGCGGGCAGTAAGTTTCTATTATCATTATCGCCTTCTCCCCTATTTTAAACAGTCTGACGGGACTCCTAGCCGGCTCCTCCTTGCCCAGAATGGAGCGGACGTTTACCTCGTCTTCGGAGAGGCGGAACGTGGGTATCTCGACGTTGGTGGTCCAGAGTCAGGCCACCTTGTCATGCACACTTTTGGTCCCTGGCGTCTTGGATGTATGGAGGAATTGAGTTTTCTTTGTACTATTCTTGTTAGTGGCGAAGCGGGCAGCGGAGTCTATTGACCGCTGAGGGACGTGGCTGATATGGCGCTGTCAGGGTCTATGAATCTCAGGAAAGGTGTTTCTGTGTGATAGTAGTCAAACATGGCATGCCTTTGTTCTAAAACTTTTCAATGGCCGAAGGCTGGATGAACGTCGAGACTCTTGCGTTTAGTGGAGCTGTAGTGACGCTGGTTTTCCAAGGGAGAAACTAAGAATATTGCAGTAATATCTGACCAAGATACTACACTTCTAATGTTGAACATGCTCTTGTGCCTCTTCTTTGTTGTTTTATTGGTTTATTTCAGGGTCCTCTTTCAGAAATCATCAACTAAATGATATCATCTACTTTGCATGAAAGCAGTCCTTATCTTGTTCGCCCAAGATGCACATCTTATGTTTCCTTTCCTTGCCAGAAGAATAAATTGGCAATAGTCTGTAGTCACGATCTAGTTACTCAAACTGCAAATTAATGGGAAGCTTTTCAATGGTTTGCCTCAGGCCGCTTAGCAGTCCTCAAGACCCAATACACACTTGTGCAAGAATGGCCGACCTCCCGCATCAAAAAAGCAGATCTTGGAATCCATAGGTAATGCTCCTTTCGTTTGTTTCCCCGCGAAGTGGGAGGGTTCTTACTGCGTACTTTGATGGGGAGCATCTGGTCGTGCAGAAAACACCAATTTACTATTTCCCGGGCTCCCGTAACAGGAAGCCAGTTGGAGGCGATTATGCTTGCAGTATACCAGCTGGATGGGCAGTGTTAGGAATTCCCTTTTGACGAAACTCGACCATGGCCATGTAGTAGTTTGTTTCATTCATGATATCTTGCAATTTTGTGGGAAAATCACGTCTCGCCCAATGTATCAAGCTCCATACATGCTGCATATACCACGGCTCCTCTTCCATGTCTCTGCCACAAATCAAATCATGACGTAGAGCTCACATAGGAGTACATGGCCATTGCTACCCGAAATGCACCCAAGGATATACTATAGCCATTGCTCACTTTGGTCCATCATGGCTTTATCGGTGCTATTCAGTAACGCATCAATCTCGCTTGGCCGCCAGGTTGGCCGTCTGAGCGCTGGGAATTTTCTGATAGTATGGAAGCAACAGCGGGATAGGCTGCTCGCCTGACTACGTGACAGGATTTGTCTATCCGTACCCGCGTCAGTCAATACGGCATGATAAATTGGAGGGAACCCCTCAACAGCCACGTTTTGTGTCCAGGCGATCATCTGAAAGAAGGAGATGTACTACCCCCTGCATGGCCAGCATATATCGAGTTGACTAATGGGGTGAATCTGTTTTGCTCTTGCGCGTTTATCTTCGCCCAATCCCTAAAAAGAACTTGCATGCACTCTCTGCTGCATGGTGTAGTGGCGTGGGCTCCATGGGATCAGTTACGTTCACGTTAGCATAGCATCATGATCAAGAAGTAGTTGAACCACGTCAGTGCTACTTTGCATGGCGGGCGTTAACAGCACAGTCCCTTCAATATCAACACCTCCTGTAATGGCCCTGCCTTCCAAAAGTAGCTATGATTATATATTGTTGAAAAGAATTTTACACTTAATTTCGAGAAAATATATTCTTCGAGTTAAGAAGTATTTTAGATATCTTTCTATATAAATTAAGAAGATATCCATATTTTCTTTGCATTGTTAAAGCCAAATTTTTCTCTTTTCCATCACATTGAAAAGAAAATCACCTCCCCTCGTGCTGTGTCTCCTCCAGCCTCCCCCCCTGGTCAAACCCGTGGATGGACGGTGAACGGACCACCCACAACAAACCCAGAAACACGGGAATGGCACCTGTCAGGATCGAAATCGGCCCCCAACAACGGCGCCTAAGTCGGCCTGAAACGACGATGGAATCTCCCCTCCCGGAAGGGGGCTCGCAAGGACGGCCGAAAGAAGAAAAGACGAGCAGAGAGGAAGGCTGGCGATCTTTTGAGCTGAGTCTTCGCCGCTGAGTCAAGAAATCCAGAGAAGGAAAAAAAGGGTGGCCGGGCGGGATCTGCCCCTTGAAATGAACTCGAGGTGGAAAAATGAAGCAAATGCCGAAGCCCCAGCCATCCCCATTCCGTTGTGCCGTTCTTGTTTCTCTGTTTCTCCAGACACTGAAAAGGGCAGGAGTCTGCTCTCTCTCGATCAGGAAGAGGAGGGGAGGATCGGATCGGCAGGAGAGAGCGTTTGGTTCCAAGGAACGCAGGACGGAATCTCGATTTGAGTGAGATTAAGTCGACTCCACCGGGCGAATTCCAGAATCCACCCGTGTGGATTGGGAGGAAATTGAGATTGGCCGTCAAACCCATCGCTTGGAGGCCAACCAAGGTGTCATCGTCAAATGCTCATGAACCTGGATGAGAATTCTGATTATGACAATTCTTATTATTCCTCTTATGGTCATTATTTTTTGTAAATTTTCGCCTAGGGTATCTCGATCGAAAGAACCCCGGCAGATCGAGATTCAAATCCTGCTGTTCATCTTCCTCTTTCCTCTCCGAGTCAGTTTCATCTCATCGCCTCGCGACGACTGGCTTCCTTTCTCTCACCTCTCAACGGAGTTTCCGTGTGAGACTTCCGAAGACTTAGGTTTCGGAGAGCCCTTCCCGTCTCCATCTTGTGTCGTTTCTCGATTCTCTGGCGCTCTGGGTCCAAGCGCCGAGTTTGGAGGTGTGAACATGCTCACTCGACCGTCCAGTCAAGGGGTTCGGGTTCCAGTTCGGGTTTGAGGAGAGGAGTGCGGGTGGAAGGACATGTCTTTGGCGAGGCACGGACGGAGTCCTCTTGACTTTCCTGGCGTGCCCGCGCATCCCGCATGGCTAGTTAGCCTCAACGAGGGCGCTGTCCAAGTTCGTGCAATGAGGAGGACGAGATAATCCTTCTTGCTGGTCGGATGGTTACTATTATCCCCTTGCCCCTCTCTCACATGGAAGCAGTAAATAGCATTAGTTCAGTCGCACAAACTTAGTTGGTCGTATCCTGTGCGCGTAACAAAGAACCGTGAGAGAGGAGACCTGATGAGCATGGGTTGACTCGGTGACCGTTCAGTTCAACACCTGGGAGAAGTGGGCGACAACCGGGGATAGCTCGGGGTGTCTTTTCTGGCGCCCAGAAAGGGGCGTTTCGAACTTCGACACCGTCCTTCTGGATCCAAAGGTTTACCAGTAAATGTGCTGCGAGAGGCATGGGATCGAGTTGTAGAGGGTCGAAGCTGGAAATGATGGCTTGTGATTGTCAAATCCGAGTTGCTCTGCGGGCATTGGAAACGAGTTCATGGGCAGCTGCCTCACGTTCTTGACTCAGAAACCCGGTGGGAGATGCACTGTCATCTCAGACTCAGCCCAAACAGTGGATGAAGGAGCAAGCATGTCGTCTCCCGAGTCCTCGATACTCCTGATGAACCAACCCTCTTCATTTTCGGTTGCCATATCCGTGGCTCTTCAGTTGTGAACCACCATTCATTATGCGCCGTCTCGAGAGCGTGGATGGTCGATCATCGCTTCTTGGTTTGATGAGAAGTCATACTCGTCGCGCCAAACAGGACAACGGCAGGGACCCGCCCACCTGCGAAATGGACTGCGGCCATGACGCCGGGCTCCACCAGAAGCCGATGACGGGTCAACGAGATGCCACACGAGGGCCTGGAGAAGGGAACCTTGTTCTGTTCTGGAAAAGGATCAAAGTCCTTGAACCCACCCGATGCCCCCCCACTGTGTTTTGCCTGATTTCTGGCGCCTGGCGAGTCTGGATGCCCATCTTTGAAGGGCATCAGTTCCCTTGAGAATGGAGTTTGATGGCGGTGCTCTGATTTTTTTTTCCAGCCGTACGGGTTGTTTGAGTTCTTCCCCAGTTGGAGGATTGCTGGCTCTGTCCACTTCTGTCATCTCTTGTTCCGCTCAGGTGTATTTTATGATCTGAGACGACTCCTGATCGTGCCAGTGACCGCCAGGACAAGTTGACTTTCGTGTTAGGAACAGATGAAATACCATGATAATGTGTTTCCTGGTCCTCTTCCTCGATTCCGGCTCGGACGGAAAGTGACAACGGGGCGAATCCTTCGTGACGAGCGCCACTTGATTCCCCCAACTATGTACCACGCGCAAGTGGACCATAATCGGGGTCCATCGATGGAAGATATGGTGGGGAAATTCAACGGTCAAATCGCCTGAGGCGAATGGGATAATTGTGAGTTTCTGTGTTCCGTTGCTTCCGGAGCCTTTCATCCCTCAGAAGCACAATATCCTGACACTGCAAAGGAGGATCAAACATATCTCGTGCTCTCACACGTGAACTTCCAGGATTTGCTCGCCACTGGCCTGACTGAGTGGTGGTCTGTGTCTGAGCTGGTGGAGTGTCAAAATCTTCGTCTCAGTGACCCTCTCCATTTGATCTTGCCAATTCCTCGTTTTTCGAATTGATGAAGGCAAAGATTGAGGATAATTAATGGCTCACAAAATAAAATACAAATACTGTGTCGATCAACAAGCGTCAAGGCTGGTGCAGACCTGATCGAGGCAATCTTGGGTGAGTCCATGCCACCTTCGATGGATCGGTTCGGGAGTTCTGCAACTGCACGGTGCCGACCTGTCAACCATGCAACAGGAGCGACTAGCTCAGTAGCGCCGCGACGGCGTCCGTTGGCATCGGGCCTGAGTCAGATTTGTCAAATCAACCAAGGTGTCTCTGGTCGCTTCGAATCTTGGTGCAGCAAAGATGACGAAACTGATCACAATCACCTCTTCACGAAGTCATCCTCCGCTCTCTCGCCGAGAGGATTTGGCCGGCAATCTTGAAGCCTTCGAAGGAAAATACTTGAAGGATGCGCAACACCTCGGGGCAATTTTTTTGGGGGTTGCTGCGTCCCGCACAATCCATCCCCACTGGTCCTCAACCTGTCTCGTCCCGAAGGACGGGACGAACCTCAGCCGGATGGAGGAAGAATGAAGAAAGAGGGCAGGAAGCGCTCTGAAACCTGCCCGCAAGAGGAGAAACTGTCTGACGGTGGAGGCGAAAAGTCATGGTCAATGCACTGAGCATGGCCCACACCCCCAAACCCCTTGTGCTTGGAGCCTGAACAGGCGTCATGCCCAGCACCTTGCGGATCGGAAACTCAATGTCTTCCGAAGTTGATGGGGCGCGCTGATTCTCGATTTGTCGAGCTGCAGCAGAGTGTCCCATCTCGATGGCTTCAAACTGGTTCCCATTCTTCGTGTCTCAATTTCTTGTTTTGGGGGGTTGCAGCTGTCAAATCCCTTTTCGGGGAAGGGCGCCGGAGATATTACCAGGGTAGGTTCCACATCCGACATTCAAAGAGAAGAACAATGCCATCCAACAGAGCTAACCTCAACGCCTCATCTCGGACGGTGAGTGATCGACGCACCTGGGATCTTCATTCTCCCCAGATTGTTTGGCGTCGAGTGAAAACCGAAGTCGAGTCGGAGAATTTAATGAAAGCCAAGGGATGATGGCAACGGTCATTCCTAAACCTCATCAGGTAAGGGCTGTTCGGTTGCGGAAATAAGGCGGCCCAGATTAGCACAGGTGCAGGGGGACATTGGAGATTTCCGATGGGCGCCTGTTGCTCAGGAACTGCTGCCTCAGCCAGCATCTTCTCGATTACCGGTTGGGGTACGATCTGCGACATCGTCCTCGAAATGCGAGATCTCTTGTGGAAGAGCCGAACGCCCTCAAGCGCCAGCCTGAGGAAGTGGTGGCGGGCGTGCCCATTGCCTCATCGCTCATCTCAAGATGTTGATCATCGTTGAAAAATTATGATCGCATTTTATGCTCTTTCCACATTGGTCGAGGCGCCGTCGCTCGTTTCCTCTTCGGTGCGGGGAATTATCTGATCATCGCTCGCCAATCGTGAAACCAAAGGTCCGCCCTGGCTTCGCTTGACTCACCTCAAGCTCGGGCTCCTTCTGAAAGGGGGTGGTTGAGAGCACCCTTGACCCTTCAGAGCCGTGATCTTTTCGATTAGGCTTCTCTCGATGCAATCCACAGTCTCCCGTCGGGAGAAGGCTGAGGGATGAGAAATCATGGATGCTCTGCAATGACGAAATTCAACTTTCGTGAGGTCGTGAAACCCCCCACTGTTTTGCGCCTGGCGCAGTTACATCCACCAACAGTCTGGCCATACAAAATCTCGAATGAGCAATCATTTTCGTTCGTGTTGTCACAAAGGGTACTTTCATGAAGCTCTCTGAATTCGGTGGAAGAGCGATTGAATAAGGCAAGGATCGGGATTTGACGACGCAGATTGTCAGTCAAACAGAAATGGTGGGTGACGTGCACTCGATGGGAAAAGGATTATATCTCCTGAAGGTGAACAAAACTGGTGGAATGCCCCAAAACTTGGGTTTGATGCACGGTATGGCGATCAAAAATTGGGTCGACTGCTTCAAGCCCTTGACCTGAGAGAAATATGCGAGCGGTTCGAGCCTGGGGAAGCTCCAGAGCGAGCTGGGCCGTGTAATCACAGCTGCAATAACACCAAGCTCCTCCGACCCCAGTGCTTCTTGACCTGGATCTGTCATATCGCCTGAGATATGGGTTGTCGTCGCCCAAACAGTGCTACAGCGGAGACAAAGCTTCTCAGAATCTAGGTTATCTGGATCGGGTACGCCAGGCCTTCCTCAGAAGAAAGGTACGCCGCGTGAGGTCGCCATGCTCAGACACTACTACAGAATGGGCTTTCGGGCATGTGGACGGCTGAAAGTGACAGCTCGAGGAATGCTGCATATTCGTCATGACCATTGTGAGATCGATCAAGTTTGGGAAGCGGAGGCGCCAGCCGGCGGCCTGTCTCGTGGTGAGGACTGGATTTTGGCGCATCAACTCAGCCGAATAATGGCGTGTGTCAAGTCTTCCTCGGGAAGATCTTGGACAGAAAACGTTGTGTGTTAGTCACAAAACCTCATTGGTGCGGTCAGAAGGCCGTTCGAGACTCAACCGGTCCTGTCTGTGCGCGTCCAAGAGCCTGAAAGGGCACTTGGTTTGCGCCATCGTCCGGAGGGAGCGACCGCATGGTCCAAGGTTAGGCCCTGATAATAGGCAAGATATCGACAACGATGTCGGATGCATGGCCACCGGCGTAGAAGATGCTTTATTTTTGAGATCCTGAGTCTTCATTCGGAAATCACATGCCGTCGCGGTCCCTGGGATCGCCGGTGCTGGCGTATCTGGAAATCGCCCTAGAGGCAGTTATTCTTGGAATGTGAAAAGAGATGGTCTTATTGAGCGCAGGGCTGGCCTGACCGCGGGAGGAGCTCTTCGCTCCATGAGTTTATCGCGGCCGGTTTCGCACCTGGCCGACGAAGGCCCTCGAGTGATGTCCGCCCGTGCTACTCGCAGGGGGCCTTTCCGGGCCCGCGCACCAACGGGTCGTGTGCCGTTGTGGTCAAGGGATCTGACAAGCGTACTGCCCTCAACCAGGTGGTGATGCTCCCCACCCACATGGAAAGCCTCTTCCCGTACTGGACTGGATTGGTGTGATGACGACCGGTTTCTGGCGTTTCGAAGCCAGAGTCAAACAATGGACCGTCAACTTCCAACGCTGTTGATGAAAGTCCCCTGCGAACCGGATCAGATGCGTCTACCACGAAGGATCCCCCTCGGGCGGGTCCAGAACTCTGGAATGAAGGAAAGTGGCGCCGAGCAACGTTCCCGCCCGTCAACCTTTGCAGGGCATCAAGGGGATTTGGCAGGATTGAAGCTAACCTGCTCCAAAACATTTGTTTTCCTCGCACCTTTTTTCTCCTGATCCTCTTTTTCCAGCTTGGACTTCCACAGCGTCTATTGCCCTTGCGATAGGGTGCGTGGACTTCCGAAAAAATGATGAAACTCGAAGGGTTGGAAACGTCGCTGCTGAGATTTCGTCGTACGGTGTGTACTCTCACACAGGTCTGAGAGCTTCGTGACACAAGTCAAGACCGTTGACACTGCCAGTAGAGGTGATGGATCACATTGGCAAGACACTGTCTCATTCGCTCGTTGAGCCATTGAGACAATGATCGTGATCAGCCTCAGAGCCCGGCTAGCTTGATGGAGCAAGGCTGCGCTGTCAGAGAAATGGGTTTCATGGAAGAAACAAGAACGGAAAAAGACATTCTCGAGATCCTGGCTTTTTCGACTCACTTGAACATTCCGTCTCGATTGGGGTAATTCTCTTCGTGGGGAAGCATACTTTCCACATATCTGGACCTGCGCACGCGGCAGGCAGTGGCAAGGACCAAGGTCTGACCAGCTCACGCAGTCATCCGTCTGCATTGAAGGGCGCAGAGTCCTGTTTTCGTCGCGCCGTTGAAAAGAGACGAAGATTGAAGAACGATGCAGGGCGGAGTGGCTGAGCGAGACGATGAAAAGGAACCCGATTTGTGATGGATGGTCAAGGGCGGGGGAGTCTTTCCTGCTGCGCAGGGCCTCATCTTGGAGGCCAAGTGTGCGCGGCCCTGACAATGCCATGATTTGATCTCTCATGACTCTTCCCTTGCGCAATTCTGTTCCGTGCGGACATAATTCGAAACATCTCTCCAGAGAAGGCAAAAAGGATGCGGGAGCGCGGGTGGTGAGCCATGGAACAGCCAGGATGCGATCTCTGTCTCTCCCAGAGATCCGGGAACCCATCTTCGACCCTTTTCGTTCCCTTCTTCCCTGCGGGATGAATCTGACTTCCACTTCCTGATGCCGATGGCCAGTGTCCCCCTCTTACGGCAGGGGATCTGGCCGTGGCTGCAGCAACGCTAAACTGCGGCCGTGAGTGGCCGGACTGCGCCGCTCGATGGGTGCTCGGATCTCTTCCAGCTGCGATTTCAACGGCGTCGATTCCGTGGGCTAAACCGCAAATGGCGATTAAATTCAGGAGTTTGGCTGCATAGGGTGCAGATGCGCGATCCAGCTGCTCCACTGCGATCGTTTCCAGATCCAAGCCAAGGAGCAGCCTTCCTTTCCTTTCTTCTGCGAGATAAACTCGAGCTGGCGTTTTGGCTGCCTGTGACGCCGGGGAGTTGAGAGTCCCGATGCCTCGAAAATACTCAGCTGAGGCAAGAATGAGTATCTCTTTCGATTTGGAAGCACAGTGGTGCGGAGGCAGGATTTCTTGCGATGAAGGAAACCAGCCTCATCTTGGATTCTGGGGAGCTGAATTTCATCCTGGACCGACATCCAACGCCTGCTGAACTTTGCCTGCCATCACACCGAGTCCCCCCTCTGGAGGAAACCTCCCAGAGCATCGAACCCGCCCGCTGACCCGGGCATGGAAATTTAGTGAACCCACTCCTCTTCCTCCCGCGCTCGAGCTAGTCGAGTCTCTTTCCTTTCTTCGCTTTTCTTCTTAATTAAAGTCTGTCGGTCTTTCCCCTAATCCAAGTAGCGTGCGATCGATGGATCTTGATATGCCCTCCCCGTTTCTTTGAAACGCAGCCAAATGAATCGATCGTCATGCAATGGTTTTTTCAATAACAAAAACAAGGTCTTGGCTGTTCACTGTTGTCTCGTTCAAGGTTTCTTCGCTGGTCCCTGGTCGAAGTCCACCCCTCATCGATGCTCGTCGGGAAGCTCAAAACTGCTTTTGCCGTTCTGCATGGGTGAGCTTGAAAGTCCGTGGCACGCGTCATCGTCATCGTCGTAATTTTACTTCTGACGGGGTCGCCAGGGCCGAGTCTTTCTCGAAGTTCCGGGCCAAAACGGTCAGTTTTGCGTGGAAGGCAGGAGCTGATGTGCAATTTCGAGCGTCATTCTGTTGTTCCTCAATGCACCCAGCTTCAAGTCAGGATGGGGCTGGAAAGGAGCTGCCAGTGGTGATTGATGATAACTCAGGCAGCCTGAGATAAGGACCACTTCGAATTTCGGTCACCGTATTACAATAATACCGATCATTTCTTTCCGGGCCAGGGACACCCTCCTCATCAGGCCCACCACGACACCCACACAGCGCCAAAATGTATGATCCCAATTCACTCCACACATCGTCGACGATCCGCAGTTCGCAGTCTGTAAAGTTTTTGTAATTCGCCGTAACTTTAAGCTGGTCCCCATGGCTTGTCTGATTCGACTCCAGCAAGAAGAAACTTGTCCGAGGATTTCTCATTTTTATTTACTTTCTATTTTCTTGGGTTTTTTTTTTTTTTTTTTTTTTTTTTTTTTTTACCTTTTTGAAACAATATTTTTCTTCCCACGAATTTATGATTCTGGTGGTTTGAGCGACAAAACCACCCAACAGGAAGCTGTTGGCGCCTTCAAAAGGTTCCCACTCTCATTGTCGCCGCCATCTTGGCTTCCTCCTCCCACATTATTCATCATTGCGCTGTCTCTCTTCTTCTCTTCCTTTTTCATTCTCCTCTTGTCTCCCTCGCTTGAGTTGGTTGTCGGAGAGATAAAACCTTCTGTCTGCGGTTCGAATACCTTCGACTCCATTTTTACTTCTCCTGTTCGTTCCGCCCCTCGGTACGGCTTCACTACCGCCGGCGCTATCTTCGGTCCCATTTACATCATTTCCTCCCTTGCAACTTCTGGATCTGACCTCAGAAGGATTTGCATTGTGACATATTTCTCGACGCATTCTTAATTTCGCCGGCCACACCCAGAATCTTGACGACAAGGGACGCCTCCCTTTCCACGCGACGTATTCGCTTGCATCCCTTGCGCCTTCGCCATCATCGCTTCCGCCCGCAAAGTCAACCCTGTCAAATCACCCTTCACGTCAATCGAGGTGGGAAATCCGATTGTTGATATTTTTATCTTGGTTTGGGTGGATGGTTGTTCGAATCACAGGAGGGACTCTCGAGATCTGATCTGTTGTCTGCAAGCTGTGGACTCTCTCCATACATTTTTTCTCTCCTCCCCTCCCAAGAACCCAGTTCTCGACCACAGCAGTTTCTCTCATCGCGATCGCATCGCCTGCAGGTTGCCTGGTTTCGGATCGCCACTTCTCACTCAGAGTTGCCCTCCTTTACTGTGCTGATTCGTGGCTTGTTTGGTCGACCCAGAGAAGCAGCCCGAGTTCCTTGTGTCCGAAAGTTTCGCGTTTCGACCGATATTATCTCCTACCCGCACGGACGCCACCACCCTCGGGCAACTCTGGTTCCAGTTGGGTGGCACCGATTTCTTTTCTTAATCCTCTACTCCTCTATATTTCCAAATTATATCCATATCCTCGATACGAAGTGGGTTGGTTGTTCGTCACTCTTACGTTACTCCAGAACGCCCTTTTAGTCCGACCACCTCCCAACCTACCAAGCCCATCCTCGGCTGACACTCAACGTACGAATTCTGTCGAGCTTGATTATCAACTGGACAGCTATTCTGCCATCCGGTGGAGAGCTCACGGCATCGCTCGTCTCATTATAACACACCGCATCGCTAGCGTTATGGGCTCCCTAGAAGCTGGGCATCGACCTAGGTATGTCAAGATCTCTCGCAGAGTGGTTTTGGCATAGCTTAAGCGCGCTGACTGGTATTGTCTCTAGGGAACATCTCCCGGCTATTGGGTTTCTAGGCTCAAGAGCCTCGGCCGCGTCTCCTGCGCCCCTTCTCAGTCCGACCACAATATACTCGAATCAACCTCCCCCGTATTCCTACTCGACAACTCCCACAAATGCAGGCCCCGGATATATTTCGCCTCCGGACTCACGGCGCGCCGAAGATGAGAAAGATAAACCCCGACAGTCGCTTCCATCTATCCATGAGGCGTTAGGAAATGATAACCCTCTGCCATATCCTCCACCTTCAACATCAGCCCCCCCGCAACAACAGCATAACGCGCCGCCTCCACACCACCTCTCCAACTTTGGCAGCCGTTCTGGGGAAGGACCGTCAGGTCCCCCCAACCCCTTCTCGAACGGGGCACCAGCAGGCTCTTTCCCGCGCGATCCTACACTAGCCCATCATTCTCAACTCCAAACGGAAGCATCACGATCAAGCCTAACGTCTTTGAATACGCAAGACTCGCGAAATGCCTCTCTTCACTCACTTAGTTCGGGCAAGTCACCCACACAAAGTACTAGCACCGGCATCACTTCGGTTCCCGGCTCGCAAACTGGGTCTGGATACGATTATAATGCTCCACCTTCAGCGGGTAGTGTCGCTTCACCAAACGGGTATGGCGTCTATTCACAGCCCTTCCCGTTTCAATCGCAAGCTCCTCCGGGAGCGCCCATCTACCCGACTGCATCTTACGAATCGCGGCCGCTTGTCGGCCCTCGCACAGACGATGTGAAGGGTGGCAATTCCGGGCATGCTTATGCTGGACACTCTCCGAGTGACTCTATGAAGCGCCATCTTGACGTTTACGATGTTGAGACATCACTCAACGAGGTACGTAATGGAATCTAACATTTGCCTCATCTCTCCTAACGCTGATAGGTGGCGGAGATGAGCACGCGGACTCTGGACTTCTCACGGCACTATGCAGCAAGGGCACATCAAACTCGCTCTGGGCCCGTAATTGGGTCTTTGCCGTCGGTGCAGGAAGTTGACGAGATGCTAAACATCCAACGGAGGAATCAAGACGCTTTGATGCGCCTCAGAAGCGCGGTCCTTAACCAAGAGCATGCCTTAGCCGAGCAAATGGCGCAAAGAAAGGCGTTTAAGCCAGGCGGAGTTCATGAGGATGACCGCATGGCGATGTACCAGGAAGAGTTCAAAGGCAGTGGCGGATTTGCCGGTTCAGACTCGAAGAAGCGGCGTGGTGTATGTTTTGAGACCCGAGTTCAGCTGTCTGTGACCACTAACATATTCGTGCAGAAAGCTGCTCCTCCCGGTCGTTGCCATAGCTGCAACCGTGCGGAAACACCTGAATGGCGCCGTGGCCCTGATGGCGCGCGAACCCTGTGCAACGCTTGCGGGCTGCACTACGCGAAATTGACTCGCAGGATGGGTGCCAACAAGGCCACAAATATAGGTTCCAACCTCAAGCCCAAGTCTGCACTTGATTCTGTGTCACCGAGGAGTCATTAACACGGTTAGCATTATATAATTACGAGGCGTTAAAAAGGGTTACTTGGGGATTAGAAAGTGCCGGGCGTTGTGTGGCTTTTGGAACTGTGGGTTGTCTACTCATGCTCGTCTGAGTTTTCTGTCATGGCGCTTTTCAGCCGGATTGCATCCGATGATTTTTTCGCTTAAGGATTGGACGAGATGCATTGGCTGTCAACATTATGTCTTGCTGTTTTATCTGGAATTGCTGCGTAATACCCCCTGATGTTGTGGGAAAGGCATCATTGAATAGACTTTTGTGTCTTGCTGGTTATTGTCCCGTGCTCCCTCCTCCCTCCTCTTCCGTCCTTCCGCAAAGGAGATGCCATTTTCGGTTCTCCGCTTTGATGTCGTATGTTCTGTTGACGTGAGCGCGTTTCTTTTGCTCGAGCCAGAAACACGCGCCAGATCGCCACGACATGAGGGACCATGGCCCATGGGCGGGCATGGTCCCCAGAATTCTCAGATCGAATTGTTCGGGACCCACACCTTGGGACCCTTTTATTTCGGCTTGGATCTCCAATGAGAATCCAGAGGTAGATGTGCGGCCATGTCTTGCTCCAATGGTTGTGGATCGATCGTCCCGAGCATGGTTGAAACGTACGAGGGTGTGTGTGTCACTTGATCCATGGGACACCTTCGTCCATTTTGGCGGAGGAGACGCCCGTCCCTGGATGTGAACTGAAATCCCATGGTTCGCTCGGTCCGCGGTTTTGTGGAACGGGGTGACTTCCACCTTTCAGGCCAAAGTCAATTCAGCGCGATCGTGGACTGTTGTGATTGGGTTGGAAGTTGTTGCCGAAGGGGGGGGTGGCTGAGCAGTTCGAGCTGCCTCGACTGGACAGACTACTGGCAACTCAATCTCATCTCATCGCATCTCATCTCATCGTGTCGCATCGCATTGCGTCGCCTTGCATCAACGTCTGGAACTGCAGAGTTTTTGGAAGATTCTCCCTTGCAACTGGACTGGAGGGCAGACCCAGGCAACGGATCTTGAGCTGGCCTTCCCAGGACTCTTCAGACAACCTCGACTTCCACCATCGTGGCTTCCTCCTCTCGAAGGGGTCAAAACAAAGCCTTTGAAAAATACCAACCCATGGTCGTCCAATCCTTGTAATTCACAGAAGACATGCACATGTGTCTGCTGTACCAACATCGATCCTCCGGGGTAATTTGGAGCCTTCAATCTCCGCGGGACTTTTTTTTCCACCTCATCGAGTCGTCAGTCGTCGCTTTGGCCGCCCATACTGCACGAGCGGAGCAAAAGATCGGCCGTAATACAATGGATCGCGATGGGCGATCGCTTCCGCTCCACACCCATGGTCCCTCTTTCCAGCCAACAGTCACCACTTCCCCGCACCGCACCCACTGTCGGCCAAGACATGAGCAAGTTCACTCCATCTCGAGGAAAGTTTGAGGGGGTGAAATTGGGAGCCCACAGCATTCGATTTTCACAAGCTTCAATGCCACAGCCTGTTCGATTTCATTTTACGGGAGATGAGGGATGATACAGGATCCACACGATCGGCCGACCCAATCTGTCGGGCTCAGCAGCGGTGAAGAAACGAAAAAAGTCAACTTGAACGATCCGGAAATTGGGAAGAAGAATGATTCTGCAAGTCAAGACTGGGGGCCATCAGCAGGACAAGAACAACCCGATCCGCCCGGCGTTCTTTCCCCAGGTTCTTTCTCCAGGTCCCTTCGCTGAGCCTCTGGACCAAACCACAGCCGCAATGGTAAATTGACGACCAGAAATCGTTTCTGACCGTCATCGGTCATTTCCTCCTCGTCGTAGTAGCAGGATCACGTGAAAACATGGACTCATACATCCAATCATATTGCTTCGTTTGCTTGAGAACGGAGCGTAAAGTTAAAGCGAGATTTGTGTATCGATACCATACCAAATCAGAAATACAAGAGAGTCGATCCGACCACGAGAATTGACCAAGACAGCCAGAGTCGTCAGAAACGTCTGTGCGGATGGTCACGGTCATGACCGTCGCCAACACAAGCCACTCCTCATCTCCTCGGTCCCTCAGTTTTGATCTCGCAACACAGGATAAGGTTCAACTTGCGAGAACAAATAAGCCAAAGCTGTAACCCGACACCCAAGATTGAGGCCCCTCCGTGCCGGACAAAATCATGACCAAAGGATTTCCTTCCTCCGATTTGTATCAAAATGGAATCCAAATTCCGCTGGATCGAATATCCGGCTCGCGCGACGCTGCCGCCGATTCGGATCTTGAAGTTCGGTTTTGAATTGTTCCATCGGGCGCGGTGGAAGAATTCCTGTATTTTGTGGGATGTGGAGTTGTCACTGACGGAACAAAAACTTTCGTTTTGTTGCCATTGGTGATGCTGGATCTTGAGAAGCCGAGTTGACAGGGATGACCCTTGTTGTGAGGCTGGCGCTGAGAAGCCGACTGTCCGACAAGGATGAAGGACGCGGGGATCCGCGATGCTTCCGCATGTTTCCTGTCCACCAGAGCCGAGTCGGAGCGAGGACAGATCCCGATCGGACTGAACGACCCAACAGCAAGAACTTGATCAGCCGCAACCTCACCCCAGTTCATCATGAAAGAACCATAAATCGGTTGAAACGGACGACCAGTTCAGATTCGAAGCACCGCGGCAGTGAAACATGGGTGCTGACTGGTTGCCGATTCTGTCCACATCCTCACCTGGCCTGGCTTCCTGTTGCTCCGTCAAACCCGCAACGATTATCAGCGCCTGGTGGGCTTGACTTCGGTTCGTGTTTCTGCTTCCCAGCCTTCCCAAGCTCAATCCTCGTAGCTGCGTCTTCGACCCCTGTTTTCCTTCCCTTCGCAACGGAAGATAAATGGAACCAAGATCCAATTCCTGAGGCCCCAACGAGGACATTCAGGCTTGAGTAGTAGGGAGACGGCTGCCTGCAAACGTCGGGATTTGGCGCTCGTCATCACAGTCCCCGAAACAGCTGTAATTTTCGAGCTTGTACCGAACTTGTAAGCACTAGGCACGTAGGTAAGATCTCGCTCTGCTCTGCATTCCGCGCGCTGCCGATCCACAAGATGAGCGACAGGAGAGAAACAATCCATCTTTGTGGAAGAGGTATGAATGGGGCTCGCCTTGCGGTGCAGGTTGCAAATGCATTCTCCCTGTGGTTGCCTCTGTAAGTGAGACAGACCTGCTTCGAACCGCGTCTGGCCCACTTTACTTTGCTTCCCGGCCAGGAGTGAATTTTGACCAGAAGAGGGATGAAAGTTCTTCAATCGGAAGAGTGCCACCGGACCCAGCCCTTGACACATGAACATGAGGGGCGGTCCGAAAGAGATTCAATTCTTGAGGATCCTCCGTTGGCCCCCAGGGATTGGGGCTTGAATAGGGGCCATTCGATGCCATGCATGGGTGCCTTATTTTCTTCTGTCCTCTGGGGTTTGGAAGGGCGGTTGCCGTCCAGTCTGAAGATGCAGGGAGAGAGCTCCAAGTTTGGAGAGGACCCTTCGCTTTCCTTCTTCTGCCGACATGCTCCTGTCTGCAAAGCGTTGGGTCCTCTGCAGGTTGGGCACCTTCAGGGCCAAGTTTGGTACTGCGGAGTTTTCCAGGGCTGCCAACCATTGCGTGAAATCTCTCTGCGGAGTTTATCAATCTTGTTCTGCCTGGAAAAAGCCCGAGCGATGGTGTCGATGGAGGCATCCAATCCAAACCTTATCTTGCTGACGGAATCAAATCGAAATAATTCCAGAAAACAATGGAAATATTCCCTTCTTCGGTCTTGCCAACAAGCTTCGAGATCTGGTCCTATCTCGAGCCATGTCCAGTTTTTCATCCGGTCGCCGACCATGGATGGCCACGGCTCCTGCCCTGGACGCTGCTTCATCACGATCCTGCTGGCGGATGCGATGAGAAGCCACGAGGAAACCTCCACGGATGCAGGATTCACAGGCCCAGTTCTCCCACGGTGACATCGCGAGCTTTCCCGGTTCCACTAAACCTGAATTTTCAAAGATTTCGAACAGGGAAGATCGTTGCTACTACAGTATCATCCTTCATGTCAATCTGAAGGTTTCATCTCACCGCTAGCCATGGGATCTTAATCTGGATTAGTGATGGGATTTCCGAGTCCCACATGGTTGTGATTGACTATCGGCGGTGGCACAGAGTGCAACAACCCGTTAGTTTGTGAGATTTGAATCAAACCAAATGTAGGTGACTGCAGGATCTGATGATTGCCTGACCTGGGATGCAAATGCAGATCGGCAAGTTCCTCCGTGGCTTCTTGGCAGTTTGAGGAGTGGATGTTCCAACGCCTCAGACAAGGAATATTTGAAATCATGCATCAGGTAACATCCAAATGCATGGATCAGCACTGGTCTCCACTCACCATCATGGGATGGAGTCCCGTTTAGTTGTATTGTTGCGGGAATATGGTCTTATTATGTGCTTTGCTTTTGTTTGTCTCGTCCTCGCGGAGTGAAGGTGGGAGCGCTAGGCCGTGTCTGCTTGGATTGTGTCTTGATGCTGCGAAATCTGAACCGGCGATGGGGTGAAAACTTTGCCAGGATGGAAACGTTGCGTGCTGCCAGCTGTGGTGACTTGGCTTTCTCAATACCGACCGAAATTTTTACGCCGTCACCCTTGCATATCGATGGTGTCGTGTGTGCCTTGTCCTTTGACAGAAGGCAAGTAGGCAGCGGTGTTGGTGTTATGACCGAAAGCGCCTCCTCTACAACCATTCGGTCGCTTAAACAGTTCATCTCGAAGCCCTGCGCGCTGTGCAAGGAAACCCTCTGGTCTCAAACGCGATCACAGTTGTCCTGGGATGCTAGTTGGCCCATATTCGGGGTCGAGGCTCGATCGAGACAGGGGCAGCAGACGCATTGTCGAGGGGATCGGGACGCTGTCGGTTCTCTGTCCGATCCGATCGCCTTTGGGTCGATCGTGCAGAGATCTACCCGGCATGCCGCTCGTCCGCCGTGACATATCTCAGAGAACATGACCTGTCCACCGACAACGTTGCGGCTGGAATGTAGGCGCGAACGACAGGAGCAGAGGATCGAGGCTGAGAATATCACATGCATCTGACCTGTCCAGTATTATTAGATCATCGCGCCAGGATGGGGAAGTGGACAGGGGATATGTCAAGCAATGACATATTCACTCACCAATCTGATGGAAGTCGAAGCCAGCCTGGACCAGGGTACAAACCCTTCAAGCGAACTGGAGGCATTCATCCTTAACTACTTGATCTCTCGGATGAATTACTATTCGGCTCATCATCGGCTCCTCTTGCTTCCACGGGGACTGTCACTTCGCGGAATTCCTCAGGCCTCTGGCCAGTTTTTCCTTATCGGGAAGGAGGCCGCAAAGCCGGCCCATAGACCCGTGATCATGTGCTATCACGTGGAAAGGAAGCTCCCCACTTCCGGGTCCTTGAGAGTGGTCCAAAGACTTTGGAGCTTTACATGTCACTCAATCATCCTATTCGCAACCGACAATATCATTTCCAGCTGGAGTCCTCATATTTGCTGAGTGTCCGAGTCAATTATTGTCGCCTTTATCACTCTGCTGATCCACTCGTGCTGTCGTTCGCCCAAATCTCTGGTCTTCACTCTCAGTAAGATTCCGAAAGCGTCATCGTGAGAGGCTGCGGCCGGAGAAGCCATGGCTCCCCCGTACATACCTCTCGCGGAGATTCCAACCGTCTCGTTACTCTATAAGCTTAAGCGCCTGATCCCTAGCCACCAGCCAGCAAACTCGCCATCGAAAACTCTCAATGATACGATATCTCTAGTTCGGAACGACATTACGAAGCTAGAAGGCGTCGACTGCATCGTTAACGCAGCCAACGAACGGCTTCTCGGGGGTGGCGGCGTTGATGGCGTTATACATCGGGCGGCTGGCCGCGGCCTGTTAGAGGAGTGCCGGGCCCTCAATGGCTGCGATACTGGCGATGCTAAGATTACATCCGCATACAATCTCCCCTGCAAACGAGTGATTCATGCTGTCGGACCTATATATTATTACGAGAAACGAATAACTGAAGATGGACCGGAGAAGCTGCTGCGCAGTTGCTACCGCCGCAGTCTCGAGCTAGCGATCGAGAATGACTTGAAGAGTATTGCCTTTGCGGCAATCAGTACCGGTGTCTATGGATACCCGAGTAAGGAAGCTGCGAGGGCCGCCCTAGATGAGACACGAAGATTCTTGGAGAGCAGCAACAACATCGGACGGCTGGAACGAGTGATCTTCTGCAACTTTGAGGCGAAGGACGAAAGAGCATACGAAGATTTGGTTCCGTAAGTCTTCTGGCTGATTTGTTGCCGTGTAGTACTGATTAGATGAGTATCTTCTTCCCTCCTGTCGACGAACCCCAAGCTACGGGCAACGAAGACTCTCACAAGGAATCGCCGTCTCCCGACGTTCTCGCAGCATCACTTCCCAACCCACCGACAGTGGAGCCCAAATTAGAAGGTCAACCGGAGAGCAAGAAGCTGAAGGTCAGCTCACCTGATGTGGGACGCGACGCTTCAACTCAAACCGCGTATGTCTCGGCAGTTTCCGAAGAGAAGAGCGAGGATGAGTGGGAAGAGGTTAATAAACCCGACACTGGTCGCACAGAGACGCTCGACGATGACCCGGTCGAGATTGGCCGACCCTCATCGGCTACCGATGTGCAGAGCGTACAGTCAAGCGGGATCATCGATGATATGGCGCACTCCCAGTCGACAGATGGATTTTTGGACAGGTCTGTTCCTTGATTGGCTTGCTCTCAAGCTCTATTCTTGAAATGACGTTGGCGTTGGTAGTTGGCTTGTGTCTGGGATCGAATAGTTTTGCGAGCGGTAAAGCCACTGGATGATGATGTTTTGTTTCTACCACGAATATATATACCCTTGCTACAGCCGCCAGGTCTCTCGAGCTCCATACGCTACCTCTAGAGCGATATAGCCACACAACCTTCCTCTAGTCATTCGCCTCCAAGATGGCCGGGAATTCAAGGGACTTTCCAGCTCAGAGAACCCCTACTCGCGCGTTAGTAGCTGGTTAACAGTCGCCCATCCTTTCAACATCCCCTGCTGACCTCTTATCAAAGTTCGGATCTTCCAAAGCAGTCTTTTGTTCTAAATCTCCGACCGCAGCCCGTCGACGGCCACTGGTTTCTCCACCCCCGAAGACAACTTATCGAAATAATCCTGTGGTGGGGATGCGCGGCCGGAGTCAATACCTGAGGTCGATGGAGTGGTGACCTGAGCAGGCGTGAAAATTGGGCTCCCTGATGAAAGAGGCGTGGATGTGGTCGGCGCTCTCTCCCAACGGGATCGAAGAAGGACTCCCTCTGGCTGAGCTGGGAACGAAGAAGACGTCGTCTTTCCGACTGCCTTGGGGGAACTTTCTCCACTGTCACATTCTGAGGATTGAGGCATGTTGTCAACGGCAGTCTTGACCAAGTCTGCAATAGATGCGCCGCCCATGATCTTCAGTGTGGGAACATCCACTTCGAGTTCCTTGAGGAACCACGCACGAAGATCAACTGCAACGAGAGAGTCGACACCTTGATCTACTAGGCCTACCGACTCATCCAACTTCTGCTCTTCAGTCATCCGCAGCAGGCGTTTGAAATGCATAACTAATGCGTCGCGGATGACGGTGTACTCTGCATCAGGTCCATTAGCGCTCTGGAGCTGCACTCGAACCCGCTCTCCAGCCTTTACTGTTTGTGCTTCAGAGCCAGATTCTTCTCGCAGGATGAAATGGTTGAACTTAACGTCGCGACGGTGTGCTTCCTTTACGTAGAGACCGGCTGGGACGTAGTCCACGCCCATGACAACCTGTGATTTGCCATCGGATAGTTGTCCCGGACGACCAGAAAGGATCGCTTCCGCCAAGAGGATATGGAGATCTTCCTCCCCAATATTGATATATCCGAGTGACTGGAAATAATCAAAGCTGAAGGTGTCCGAATGCGCCGCATAACCCACGCCCAGGACAGCGGGGATGTTCATCACAGATGCAGCAACACCACGCTTGCGCCTCTTCGTGACGAGGGAGGTCATGAACTCGTTAGCCGCGGAGTAGTTGCTCTGTCCACTCCAGCCAATTATAGAGGCGATACTGGAAGCGACAACGAAGAAGTCAAGCGAGGCGTCATCATAGAAAAGTTCGTCGAGCAGAAGTGTGCCGACGACCTTAGGCTTTGTCACCCTTTCGAACTGTTCGTGAGTCATGTTGGCGAAGAGCTCGTCATCAAGGATCATGGCACCGTTGATCACTCCAGCGATGGGAGGCAGTGAGGCGCTCATTGCAGCGTGGACCGAACTCAGAGACTCTGGGGAAGTAATATCCAGCGGGACAGCTTTTACAACCGCTCCATATCGGCTTATCATTTCGTCGACGAATTTTGGATGCACCTTTGGCGTACGACTCGTCAGTACAATGTACCGCGCTCCGTGAGAAATCATCCAGCCGGCCAAGGATTGGCCGAGTTCACCGGCCATGCCCACAAATAGATATGTCCTGTCACCGCGGAAAAGAGTCCCTGAGTCAATTGGTTGCACCTTTGCTGACACACAGTCTGTAGCTGCCCAGTCAACGACGGCAGGTGGTCCGCCAACTACTTTGTGGGTAGACACAGCATCAAGGGGGATGCACTTCACGGATAGGTTGGATTCAATAGTATCATCATAAGCTTGATGAAATTGCTGTGCCAGCTGATTCAAGGATTTTGGCGCAACGGTGCCATTAACCTCGTTGCTCAACAGTGCTCCCACGTCTATGCGAAGACAACCAGCCGGCAGGCACGGGAGGATCGCATCTCGAATCGTGTGGGAGGAGTCACGGGAGAAATCGACGAATAGAGTAGTGGACCGTGGGATAATGGACTGTATGACGTGCCGTGGAAAGCTTGGATGGAGGAAGATTGACGCGGAATCTTCCTCAGTTAGATTACGGGTCGTAAAGACGGTGTTCACATTTTTGAGCTGTGCCTTGCTCTGAACAGCAGCCTTTAACTGGCTGTCAGCCTCATTGATAAGTAGAGTGCCACCCTCTTGGGTGAAATTGAGGATCTGCGTGGCGACGAGGTTCGCCGCGAGGGAGAGAAGTGCCGACGATGCTGAGGCTACTCCCAATGGAATACAGCATTGAGTCGGCACCTTAACCGGGGAATCCGTGGAACTCGAAAGAGCCAGCACCGTCTCATGGGTGTCAATATTGACACCAACGCACAAGCGGAAAAAGCCAGTAGCCCCAATAGCAACACTCTGTAGCAGGGAGTACGTGATGCGTATCGTGCAATAATTGGTTGTCGGGACTGAAGTCTGCGCCAGAGGTGACACTAGACGTAGCTCGAGAGCGTTCGCCTTGCCGTGATTCATGCCGACCAGCTGGAGGGACTCCTTGGACGGACGAGCCTTTGCAAATATAGCTCGCCGATGGGAGTTATATCGATCGTTCTTCTCACAGTCCGGAAGCAATCGAGGAATGAGTTGTCTTCCGTTTCGAACGATCACCTCCGGCTCCAATGTCCATAGCAAAGATTCTGTTCCCCAGCAGGACAGCGCCAATTGGCAGAGGAGCGTTCCGGCTAACTCGGATACCGTGTTAGCATAGATGCCCTTTCGCATGGCCGGATCTAGGTCAAACATCTGGATATTCAACCTCGGGTTTTCAGTTTTGATTGTGCGAGCAATCCCTGTCATCATTGCGCTGTAAGGGTGATCCTCTTTTGCACCACATGTCACCCAGACCAGAACACCGGCACAGGCTGCACATACTTTAAAGGCGTCGAACTTGTCGGCCGTCAAGTTTTCCAAGTACGGGTGGTCCAGATCCGTGAGAGAGAGGACACTGACCCCTCCGCTTGTGGCAGCGGCGTGGGCTATATCGGACTTTGCGAAATCCTCCACCGTGAGGAAATGTTGTTTCTCCTGGAACCGCTTGCCTATAATGTCCGACATTTGTTGAGCGAGCGTATACACCGGCCACGTTGTACCTCCAATGATGACCAGGGCGTCAGTTCGGACACCGGGAGGGTGTGCCTCCACCGATAGAGGGTCACGAAGCAGGGTGACTCGGTCATCCACTGCCTGTGATACGAAGACGCTCATTGGCAGTGAGGTACTAATGTCCGGGGAGACGGTGTCAATTCCCCCAAATCCAGAGTTCTTCAGCACCATGTCCCATTGGGTTAGGGTGAGTAATGGTCCCCATGGACGACCTGTCTCCGCGCCAATCCACCACCCAGGTAGCGTGCCCACTGTCATACCACTGAATAACAGGTCAGTTGAGGTGAGCTCCGCGACTACAAGAAAGCCACCAGGTTTCAGCAGCCGCCGAACATTGCTTAGAGATGCCTCCATATCTGCGGAAACATGGAGCACATTTACCGCCACAACAACGTCATAGGAACCTTCATCAAAACCCTGGCCATCCGGCTGTTGTTCCATGTTGAAAGTCTTGAAGAGCATACGACCCGCATGGTCGGCGAATCGCTCTTCAGCCGCAATGAAGAAACCACTGGAGATGTCAGTGAAGGTATACGAGGAATACCGTCCGTCTAGGGCGTCCAACACAGCAGACGTTGTGGCTCCAGTGCCGGCACCGACTTCAAAAATATTCAGACCCGGGTAACGGTGAGAGATTTGATATAGTATGCGAGCGAGCCAGCGGCCAGTCGGACCCGAGCAAATGGCCCCCTCTTCGTAAAAGGCACGAAGAAGGCCGTCTTGATTCATATGCTCGAGCATGGAAGATCCTGCCTTGATGACGGAAAGTAAGTTGTCGCCAACAACTTGCACGAATCGAACATCCTTGCGGTCCTCGTAGCGCGCCAGAATCTTGCCGATGTCTTCCCTCGAGTCGCTGTTGCATGAAGCAGGGACTTTGGAGATTGCGCCCTGGGTGACCATATTGACCATTCGATCACACCAGGCGAGGTACTTTTGGAAGTGAGGGAGGAGTCTCGTCCGCTCCGCGGCCGGGATTGAGACCGAGGCGTTCCGTGCAAACCAGTAAGCAATACGGTCGACATCCTTGTATAGTTGCACTTCGTAGTTTGACAGGGCCTCCCTATTTCCCACCAACTGGCCGTCAGGGAACGCTGGCGCATACTCAAAGCGTGAGAACATGGGTACATCGGTCTTGGGATTTCCCGGGGAGAAAGGCACGAGAGTGGCCCCTTCAAACTGCACGAACGTGTTCGGACCATCGGCCGTCTGAAGGTAGATATCAGATACGACCTTAGCATCTTGCTTGGAACGGATGAAGGTTTCAAAGCGCATTTTACTCCGCTTGCCTCCTGCGCTTAGCGTGGTGAAGTAAGGGTTCACCGTAATAGCAGAGATTGACACGGGAACATGTAGCGACCACAGTTGCGTATCGCCTGGGTATGACCAGGCGGCAAAAACGGTCTGTAAAGCCGAATCAAGCATACCAGGGTGGAGAATGAGACCATCTTCCCATGTGCATCCGGACTGATCGAATAAATCACCAGTGCTGTATCCTGGCTTGCGGCGGATATTAAAGACTCCCTGGAACGGCGACGTGTAGTTGTATCCGACACGGGATAGATTCGAGTAAAAGCGATCCACTCCTACAGGAACCAGGTTGAAGGAGTCTTCCATCATCAGAGGGAGAGTGTTAGGCTCAGGCACAGCCAACTCTGCCCTGACGCGACCCCGAGCATTAAGGACCATGCTCCCGGAGCCATCGACCGAATAGCATACCCACTCGGCAGCAATGTGAACATCAGATGAATTGACGGACAAAATGCTGAAAATCGTCTCTACTGTCGATGAATCATCATCAAAGACGATCGCACGGGGAATATCTAGGTCTGTTAATTTCAACAGCCGCATGGATGAACCAGGCCTGCAGTCGAGAAGAACAGCGTTGATCGCTTCTACAGCCATGCTGACATATCCCATAGCTGGAAAAACAGTCTGGCCTTGTAATCGATGACCATTAAGCCATGGTACCTCACCTGGCTGAAGAATGTTGCGCCACTGGTACTCTCCTGGAGTTGTCGCTTCAGAGCAGGGAGAGCCGAGCACTGGGTTGGGGAGCTGATGGGCTTTTCGGCTCTTAAATTGGTTTCCCAAACGGCTATTATGCCAGTAATCACGTTGGTGGTCAAATGGATAGGGGGGTAGGTCTCTAAGGACAGCTTGGGGTTCGGTATTCCCCGACAGCAATTGTTCCACAGCCGTAAATCGCACGCTGTCAGAGCCCAGTTGAGCCCATACAAACCCCAGAGCATTACTGAGGCTATAACCATCATCTTGGCCACGAGAAAACAAGCCTGTGTAGGGTACACTGCTCTTTGCATCGATTGTGGCAGTGGCTGGGCCTTTTAGGGCTGGATGTGGTCCTACCTCAATGGCGAGATCGAAAGGACCGGCATCTTCCACGGCGCGTTCAAGTGCACCGGAAAATAACACTGCATTGCACATGTTGTCCACCCAGTATTGATTCGTTAGTCGACTTGATGTCATGGGTCGACCGTCGAATACACTTGAATACCATGTGGTAGTTACGTTCGCCGGCGGCTGGATGCTCTGAATATCACAGCTGTCCAGAGACGTAAGGTATGGTACAGCACAGGCTGACATGTGCATACTGTGGTACGCCGTATCAACCTTCAGCTTTCGCGCAAATATGCCCTGGGACTTGTAGAGTTGCTCTGCCTCATCAACAGCTTCTTCATCGCCACTCAGTGTCACGCTAGAAGGGGAGTTCACTGCTGCAAGTTGCAGACGGCCGGAAAAATGCTCGATGCAAAATGCCCTTGCTTCTTCCGACGAGGTACCAACTGCCATCATAGCACCTCGAGGAGCGTGGAGATTGGGGCTCGCAGCTAGTTTCGCGTGGACACCACGGAAGTAGGCAATGCGAATAGCATCGCGGTCTGAGATATGGCCTGCAGCATAGGCGGCACCGATTTCGCCTGAGGAATGGCCAACGACTGCCGCGAAGGTGATGCCTGCAGCTCGCAAGATGTCCACGAGGACAATCTGAACTGCCGAACACAGTGGCTGAGATAGGGCGGCCTCGTTTATGTGCGAGGCCTCTTTTCCCGCAAGTAGCTGATCACAAATACTCCAGGTTGGACGATCGACTGGATTTGGAAGGCTTTGGAGGGCTTCATCCAGTTGAGAAATTCGGCATTTGGCGAATGTTGAAGTCTCGATGAGTCGTGCGCCCATTCGCGGCCACTGGGCGCCCTGGCCGGTGAATATGCCAAGTATTTTGGCTGGTCGAGATAGCTGGGCATGTCGAGTACTGAAGCCAGCGCCTTCGATCTTTTCAAGTTCTTCGATCGCTTGCTGGACGGTGGGCGCGGGAACGAACTTACGATAGGCGAGAGTAGACCGCCGGCTTTGTAGCGTGTACGCCAGATCTCGCAGATCAGTCTCTGGGCTAGCACGGAGATAAGAGAGGTGTTGCGAGATCATTTCTCGGAGGGACGATTCAGATGACGCAGAGAATATTAGTGGAGTGAAAAGGACACCGGACTGTGCGGAGGCAGCCTTCTTTGTCGAGGGGATATACTCCTCCAGGATACAATGGGCGTTGGTACCCCCGAAACCAAAACTACAGCAGTCAATTATCAGAATCGTCCAGCCATTATAGCGTATAACCAGCATAAAGGGTCCATAAGAAGGGATGAGAGCTCATACCTATTCACACTCGCTCTGCGGACTTGATCCTCAGCTACGTCCCACGGAATGGCAGTAGTCGGAATTTCCAAATTGTCGAAGAATGGCGTCACCTTGGAGCTCAAGTTCTGGAAATGCAGGTTTGGCGGCATCAATTTCTTCTGTAGCGCCATTGATGTGCCAATGAGACTGGCCAGTCCTGCGGTCCCTTCTGTGTGGCCGATTACAGTCTTGATAGAGCCGACACGCAACTTCGGTGCCTTTTGTGCCGCAAGCGACCCGGAAGGAAACAAAGAGCTCGCTATAGCTTCAGCCTCTTGTGGGTCGCCTGCTTGCGTTCCGGTACCATGGGCGTGGAAGAATTGTGGACGGTCCTGGAAGTTGTGTACAGGGTCCAGTCCAGCTCGAGCATAACATTCTCGGATCAAAGCAGCCTGGGCAAGGTTACTGGGCATTGTCAGGCCAGCGGTGCGGCCATCCTGATTGACTGCAGTCTCACGTATGATGCACTCAATTGGATCGTTATCCGCGAGTGCCTGCGAGAGCGTTTTGATGATTACAGCGGCCACACCTTCGCCGCGGGCATATCCATCCGCTGCAGCATCCCACATTGCACAACGTCCATTGGGTGAGAGCATGCCGAGATTGCTTTCAGAGATATACATTGCTGGAGAAATGTTAGCGGTGCTATGCTGGAGCTTGTTCATAAAGACAATGGCCTACCAGGGCTCAGTATCAAGTTCGTCCCTGCGGCTACCGCCACTTTTGACTTTCCATTCCGGAGCATCTGAACCGCTAGGTCCAATGCTACTAGGCTGCTCGAGCAGGCTGTGTCAACTGTCATACTTGGACCATGCCAACCGAAGAAATATGAGAGACGGTTGGCCATAATCCCACGCTCCAGTCCCGTAGCAGTGTATCTGGGCAAGGTCTCCCAGTCTCGTGTGAGCATCGTGCTCCAATCATCAGACATCATGCCCACATATACCGCGGTATCGGAACCCCGTAGCTTCTCCATGGGTTGTCCAGCAGCACAAAGACTATCGTACACAACCTCCATCAGCAGGCGTTGCTGAGGGTCCATGGCGTCTACTTCGCTTGGCTGGATGTTGAAGAACCCAGCATCGAACTGGCAGACATTGGTTCTATCCGAGTCCTCAAGCCAGTAGGACTTCGTTGCGTTGGTGGTTCCGTGGTGTGTGCCAACAGTGTGGTAGAAAAGGTCGAGGTCGAATCGGGAAGGAGGAGGATTCTTCGACAGGTCGTGTGGCTCTCGGATCAGTGACCACAGCTTGGACGGCGTGTCCGACCCTCCAGGGAAGCGACATCCAGATCCAATAACTGCAATGGGTTCCACCATAATTGCGGAGCTGAGGTGAAAGGTCTTTTGTGGGAAGAATTATTCAGGTTCAGGTTGGTACAGGCGGGGAGCGACTTGGTTGCAAGGGCGAGTTGGTGGGTTTCTAGCTCTATAGCCTCAAGAATGCGTGTGAATGAAACTGTGAGCTGCCCGTGCGTTTGGACATTAGTATATATGCCGAAAGCAATGTTGTCTGGCAGGTAGCGTCATCTGACGATGCGAGCCTTGAAGCGCTGGTACTACAGAGTAACGGCCATTCGGAGAGACATAGCAACTATAACAAAACAGATTCGAATGTGCCGAACAGGATGCAGTCAGAGAATGCGGACTGTGGCTGACGTTCGGCAAGTGGTCTGTTTCGACTCAACGAGACGCTTAACAGCGATAAGCCAGTGTGCTTCGGCGGAAGTATGTTTGCCAAATGAAGGCAAGCTCTGACAAGGATCGGATTATCGGAGCTTCATCCATATTCGGGGTAATCTGGTATGAGTTCCATCGGCACAAGTAACTTCTCTAGAGCCACCGGAGCCAGTGCTGAGAATTGCCCCCCCCCGGCCAAATACGACAGGTAGGAATGGGAAAACAGTGTATCCATTGACCAAAATGACCATTATGTTACCAAAAGTCGTCAAGGCATTGGTGGCGGGTACAGTTTGGTATTATGACCTTCTATCTCCTGTTGGTCGTAGAGAAGCCCTGGCAGCTCATTTACAATGCAAGCCACCGAGACATCGTGTTCGGGATCCGGAAAGCCAAGCGTCATCCGTGGTGCATCCCTCCAGGATTATCCCAGCTCGTGACCATCCATTCATTTAGAGGGGAAGTATATTGGACATTGTAGCTCATATTTTGATTTTCCAGGACCGGAGGAAACAGACTCCCCAGAACTTCCGGCATGATAAACGGGTCAACTGATACTGGTCAGTTTCAGGTTTGTCACGCGTGTTTGACTCACGGTTATGAAAACTCATATTGTCCGTTACAGGGTTATCTGGCCCCGAACCATACCCACCGCCGGATTCAGGCATAGTCAAGCTATTCCCCACATCTGCGTTGAGGTTGGGATAGCTTCCCTCGCCTCCACCCATCCTCGAGAGAACAAGGCCGACAGTGTCTGCAGCTCGCTTTGCTTCTTTCGAACTGGAGCTCCTACGCATCCAGATAGCTCTTGCACGTTGAAGCGCTCGTCTGATTTCGTCTTCCCTCTCCATAGTTCGTCCATTATGCAGAACGGAGCATAAAGTAATTGCTGCCGTAAGAAACTGATGGTTCATTATGGAGGTGACTCGCCACCGCATCTCGTGTAGTTGACCTCCAGGGCAAGTTTCCTCGTCAAGCACATTTTGAAGTTCGAGAGTGTCCATCGACGCATTAATGCATGCTTGCCGCGAGTAATTAAAGCCGCCGTCCTCGCCGGGCGAGGACGGCATACTTAAGAATCGCTGATGTAGCGTAATCTGGCCCTTGTAGAACATATGTCTGATAAACAAACGAGCGATGACAGCCTGTGGCGAATCAGTCACACTCGCCGCCATTGGCTTCCACTTCAGTGGTGCTGGGATGCTAGCGGCAGCATCATGCAGGATCTTATCCACCTGTTTGACCTCTTCATAGCTGCAAGGCTTGACCCTGCTTGTGAGATCTGCAATGATACCGAGGGCCTTCAACATCCGTCTGCGAGCGATAATTCCCAGAGCTGTTGTAAGTTCGGTTTCTGGTCGTGAAGGTGGCAGCTCCTTAGTGTCTTCATCAAAATCGGCATCATTCAAATTCCTTGGCTCGGCAGTATCACACTTCCAATCTGAGATCATCCGCGGCATCCCCATTTGATTCGAAATCATAATATCACTCAAAAGCACAGTTGCCCACACCCGCCGCCGCATCTCGCCCTGAAAGGGTGAGATTCCGGGAAAATGGCTAGGATCACGGTGATAGCCCATACGCATCGCAAGGTTGACTTCTATGGCGAGGAGGTACCACATATCTTTGTTTGCATCCGTACAGACGCAGAATTCGGCATAGATATAATTGATGACGGTCTCCAGTACATACGGACCCGGTTTTGTATATTCACCCATAATCAAGCATTGAACCGTCTTTTCGCGGTAAAGGTCAATCTGAAGGGATTGTAGCTCTGTGTCCGGATTACCAGGCTGGTTCGACGCCAAACAAGCTAGACATATCATGCTAAAAAGTAATCCGACCCATATTATGGGAACAGACGAGGGGTCCGCCCAGAAGGCTTCGTACTACGGCCTATCAGTAGTGAATCATCAACGCGTAGGATAAAAGGATCGGATTATAGTACTTGCCTCGCGCAGGAAAACAGGGCCATGGACGGCGGCTTGATGGCACCGGAGCATATGAGCCGTCAAAATAACATATTAGACATCGTCGAAGAAACTTACCAGCCGAGACGAGATCCAAGTAGTTAAAGTAGCGCGACATATACCGATCGACTGCGTATCTTGGAGGGAGCGCGGACAAAATATCATCTCGCGATGCTGAGCGGCAACGTCCATACAACAGGAATGCACCATCCTGCCCGGGCGCACTTGAATCACTGCTAAGGTTCTCGGGATCGTCCTCCGCGATAGAATCTGAACTCTCTGCTAGACGGAGTTGTTCTTCCCGGTCCACATGGTCTTTCAGATCGGCTATACCGTCCAGAATCGCAACCCAGTGGTCCCCGCCGACATAGCGGAGCTCTGACGCACTGATTTTAAGACTTCCACACTCTGAACGCTCGTCTCTCGGAGTGTCCTCTGGCACTGTATCTGTCGGCGTGGGCACCAGGTGTGGCACTGCTAGGTCGGTGTTGGCATGCACGTTAGCGACCCCCGCCGACTTGGACATGACAGACATCACAAGGCGTTCGAGTTGGACGAGACGATCATGCGTGTTCGATGGAGCTGTCGGGGCTGCCCTTGATGGACCGGCGACAGTGAAACTGTTCTCTGGGTATGTACAAGTCTGACCGCGGACGGCACATAGGGAGCATGGCCTTTTGCGATCACATCGTGATCTACAACGGTTTTAGTGCCACGTGCAAAGTGTTGTGGAGTGCTTACTTTCGACGCCTGCACGGATGACACGACAGCTGGGGCTTTTCCCTGCGCCGACCAGGGTTGTGAAGCGGCTGCAATGGCGTTGCAGTATCACTATTCTGTGCCGAGTGAGAGGGATCCATGGGGTCGAGAAGTCGCTGCGACAATTTGGAGGGGATATGGATTCATGTCTGGATGATTCGTTGAGGAGAAATAATGGAGATGGTGTACCTGCAGGTGAGATGGGGTGGCCTATTCCGGTTTAGCGCCCATGGCGCACGATTTTTCTCCTTTTGGCAAACGCGGAAGCTTCCCGACATCCAACCTTTGGGCAAAGTCAGTATATTTTTTTTTTGCACGGAGGATTTCTCCCCTCTCTGAGGGCGCTGACAGCGAAACAAGGCTTGCGTGGCCCACTCGGTGAGCTCAGAGATCTCCTTGCGATCGTCCGATCCGACCTCCGGTCCTCTCTTCCGTATGTGTTGGCGAAGCGAACAGCGGAGAAGATTCCTCCTCCGCCACATCTCCGACCCTCCTGTCGGACGGGTGGCAGTTGTCGCCTCATGTCCTATCTCCGGCGACTTTCATGTATTAAACGCATCGAGAGCCTTCTGTCGAAGTATGGACAACCTGTTTGGCGCCTTTCGTATTCATCCAAAGTTCTTTCGGCTTATCCCGCGTGCGACAACACCAGTATGACACCAAAGGAACAGGAAATTGGCAACATGGACGGAAGTGCTCTTCCGGAGACCAAGGTTGTTGACTGGGATCGGGAAGACGATCCTATCCACCCCCGCAACTGGCCGGCGTCCAAGAGGTGGGCGCATGTCATCATTATCTCCATCCTGGCTCTCATCACGTAAGCTATTGTTGATGTGGCTGCGCATGAACTTCTAGTAATACCTCCAGGAATATGGCCCCCACCATGTGTGCTCCAGGAATCCAGGAGATCGAGGCGGACTTGAACATCACCTCCAATGTTGCCAGTACCCTCGCTGTCACACTGTATGTCCTGGGTGTCGCAATTGGTCCCATGTTCACGTCACCCCTTGGTGAGATATACGGACGGGTGCCCGTATACCATGCCGCGAATGTCATATTTGTGGCCTTTATCATTGGCAGTGCGCTGAGCCAGAACCTAGCGCAGTTTCTCATCTTCCGGTTCTTCTCTGGCTGCGCTGGTGGTACCCCGATGGCTCTTGGCGGAGGAACGATTGCAGACATTACGACCATCCAGAAACGGGCAGTAGCGATGGCATTGTTTAGTATGGGACCGTTGGCAGGCCCAGTAAGCCACTGATCCTGCGCCCCTCGAACTCCGTGCCAAGCATTGACTAAGATGTTTTTTTTCAGGTTCTCGGCCCTGTCATTGGAGGCTTTGTCACGGCAGGGCCTGGTTGGCGTTGGACGTTCTGGTTGCTTGCTCTCCTGGGAGGAGCTGCTGGCGCCACGGCACTGGTCGTTATGCGCGAAACACACCCCAAAATCATTCTGGAGCGCAAAGCTGTCCGTCTGCGTGCTACGACTGGCAACCAGGATTTACGTTCTAAACTCGCGAGCAGTCCACTCTCACCAAGACAGGTCCTCGTTCAGGTTCTCATCCGACCAGCAATGCTCCTATTCCAATCGCCGATCTTGTTTGTCATATCTCTCTACGTGGCATTGGTGTTTGGAGTAATGTACCTCCTTTTTACAACCTTTCCAAGCGTCTTCGAGGACCAATACGGATTCGGCACTTCCATATCCGGACTCGTCTACCTTGGCCTGGGCGTTGCATTAGTCGCGAGCATGCTACTCTTCAACCTTCTGAATGGGCGCGTGCAAGCTGCACGAATGCAAGCTGATGGGGTGCAGCAGGCTCGACCAGAATATCGACTGCTCCTCATGATTTGGTTCAGTCCTTCTGTCGGGTTTGGCTTGATCATATACGGCTGGACGGCACACTACAAGGTTCATTGGATCGTGCCCATCATTGGCACAGTCTTCATGGGGTTGGGGGCCTTTTTCGTAATTGTAGGTTTCGGCACCTCCGCACATCAATGGGACTGATGCTGATAAGCTGATTGTTGAGATGCCCTCCCAACTGTACCTCGTCGACGTCTTTGGGTCCCAGGCAGCTGCTTCCGCTCTGGGAGCCAATAACCTGCTGCGTTACATTTCGAGTACTTTTTTGCCACTCGCGGGGCCCGCCATGTACAGGAAGCTGAATTACGGTTGGGGGAATACTTTGCTCGGGCTCCTTGCACTTGCATTCGTCCCAGGTCCCCTTTTGTTCTATCGGTACGGCGAGCGCCTCCGCACAAAGTCCTTGGGGAAGCGGCGCGAGCCAACTTGAAAATATTGTCCGCATGATAATCCTGGGCAGAGCTTCAATGTGCGCCTTGCCCTCGTCAAGGATGGGCCATGCATGAACCGTGCGAATTGATTGCGCAAGATCGTCGCGGCGGGATTCATCCACCGATAAGCGCTAGTAGGTACTGTCAGATGAAGGCTCCCCGGACCGTGCTTTGGAATCCGACGGACCTGCGCCGCTGGATTTGGCCGTTCACCACGTTTTTATAGATATCCGTCACGCCATAGTCCGGTCGGGACCTGATATTCTCCTATTTTCCACGGCCCCTCGGAGAGGTAAGACGACCGATCCCTTCGAATCTAGAACACCACGAGTCGGTGATTTTATCGAAGCCATTTCCTGTGCACGAAGCATCATGGAGAACACTCGTCGGTCCAATGAAAACCTCATAGGACTGCGTGCATCGTGTGATCGCTGCCGGTCTCAGAAGCTGCGATGCGTTCCGCTGTCAAAGACCAACCCCACGGGTCCCTGCCAGCGATGTTCCAAGTCAAAGGAGCCAACGCCATGTGTGTTCAGTCGGCGGCTTCGTACCGGTCGCCAGAAGAAGGCAGCAGACCACCAACAACACGACACGCCCCACAAGCGCAAGACAACTTTCGCACAGTCGCTACCAGGAATGAGCACGTTCGCACTCTCGACCTCGGTGTCTCGCGAGAGCTCTGTTGTTCCCGATACGCCGGTGAATTCTGGCACTCCGAGGCCGAGCACGCGGCCGAAAGAAAATAATAATAATACAGCGTCTGCTGGCAGTACGCAAGACAAATCAATCACGGCTGCTGGTGTGTGGGACCACGACAGCTTCTTCGACTCGGCCCTGGTGTTTCCCTCACCACCGTGCCCCGCTGATGAGCTCTGCACTGATATGGAGTCCTTCCTCGGCGTCGTGAACCTGCTCCCAACGCCACCGGACACAGTGAACACCAGTGGGGGAGGGGACGTCTCCGTCATAGAACCAGCTGAGAGTCCAGGCGGACCCCTGTGCGACTTCGCTAACATGCTACCGATTATGTCTCGCTATGAAAGCCAGCTGCACGAATATGGCGGGGAATTGGACAACTATCCGATCGGAGATGCGCTCTTTCTCTCCCAGCGCTTCCATGCGGTCCTCTCCAGCCAGTGCCAAACCCCACTCCCGAGTGCACGCATTCAAATGGACATCCCGACAAAGCTCCTTACACTCTCGTGCTACATGACCCTGACACGCATATACTCACTCATATTCGGATTCATGCAACGATATCTGGCCAATTTGTCCAATACACACGCCATTTACGACCATACGGGATTCGCGGGCGGCCTCATGGAAGACATCCACTCATACCGAGGCTTAAGGCTGAGTCAATTGCAACATACGTGTCTTTGTGGTGGGTGTGAAGCGGCAACGCGGACAAAGAAGGCAGTGTCGATGTTGCTTGATGCACTAGGAAGCGTGGAAGCGGCGCTGGGTCTGCCGCCCGATGGGAGAGTGATCGCCGAGGCGTCTAAAGATGGATTTATGGTCCCCGATAGAAGTAGACGAGATAGAACGCTGTTACTTGATGAGGGACTGGTAACGGGGCTCATCAACGGGCGCCTGCACAAGACTGTGAGGGAGCAGGTGCGAGAGCTGCGAGCGAGCATCGAGGAAGTCGAGGACTTGCTGAACGGGATTTTATGAACGGATCGATAGACTTGATATGTGTGATATTAGATAGTCATGAAGCTGAGTGTCTGTAATGCGTCTCCTTGGAGTGATGTAAGTACAGGTATTGGATGTATACAATGATGTATAACCGCAACTCAGACAACACAAGCCACAACGCACAACTCCGACACGGCTGGCATTCGAGCAATGTTTCCCCTGAATCTCTCCGGCATAGCTCCGGCATGAAGTCTAGCACCGGTGTCGGACTTCGGCACTGTCAGCTCGTTTAGGCCTTGTCCCGATGGGCTTTTACGCTTCGGAGTAAAAGCACAGGGTAAGTAGCCGGTGTCTTGTCGGGGTCTAAGCTGATTCGAGTACGCATAGCTCCTAGCCTTTCGAACGATTTGACAACGATTCCAAGGAGATTCGGTCATCATCATACCAGTGTCTCCAACCCCCAGTTTGGGGGGTGGGAGGGTTGGCATTCTGATATATAGAAGCCGACACATCCACCCGTTCCATCACACCAGCCACTCCAGTCCACAGGTCAGGAAGACGATGGCTCCCCCCAAATCAGCTATAATAGTATGTCTCCCGTCCAGACAGATACCCAATGTATTTGTTTAGTAACCAAACCCCCCATCTCCGCAAGATCGGCGGCTCCGTCTCCGGCCTCCTCCAAGGCCTGCAACTCAAGCGCCAAGGCTGTGACGTGACCGTGCTCGAGCAGGACCCCTCGAAGGACAGACACAGCCATGAATCCGGTGTCTCGATCGGGCCGAGCGTCATGGCCTTGCTGTCCAAATACGACGCCACGGGTCGGCCCCCCGCCATACCCACGCGTTTCCTCAGTGCCGCGTGGCGCAAGCGCCTCCGCGTGTTCAATACGGTGTGGGACCACAACATGAGTAACTGGGGGTGTCTGTATCTCATCCTGCGTGCGAACTTTGATGGGCTTGTGTCCAAGGCGGTGCCGCACCCGCCGCTGCCGAAGCCGGAGGATGGGAAGGTGGAGTATATGCCCGGGAAGCGGGCGACGGGGTTGCACTATGATCGAGAGAAGGGTGTCGTGGAGGTACGGTATGTCGATGTGGATGTGGCCAGTGGAAAGGAGGGAGGAGGAGGAGGAGGAGGCAGCGTCAGCGCGGAAATGGTGATTGCCGCGGATGGCGTGCACTCGACTGTCCGGAAGATCCTGCAGGTGCCAACGCGCGAGGACTACGCGGGGTATATTGCGTGGCGGGGGACCGTTCCTGAGCGGCTGCTGTCCCGGGAGACGGTGGATTATTTCACGAACAGGTTGAACTTTACGCTGTTGAAGGGGACGTACTTCATCAGGTTCGGCCCCGTCCGTCACCTTTTCCCCTACCCGACTCAAATTGCTGATTGCTAACGTGCTAACTTGTCCAGCTATATCATTCCAACCGAGAGCGGCAACGTCGAGCCCGGAAAGCGTCTCATCAACTGGGTCTGGTACTACGTTGTCCCGACGGGGTCTCCCGAGATGAAAGCTATCTTCACAGACATCAACGGCAAGCAGCATAAGAACACCGTGCCGCAGGGCCTAGTCAACCCCGCCATCTGGGCGAAGCAGCTTGAGCGCTATCTACCACAGACAACGTCGCCCCTGGCCGAGGTCGTCAGCCTGACGCCTCAGCCGTTCGTCACGAAGGTCGGCGAGGTCGAGACGACGGCTGCGACCTTCTTTGATGGTCGTCTCGTCCTCGTCGGGGATGCCTTTACGGGGTTCAGGTCGCATCTGGGGAAGGCGTCTGAGCAAGCGGCGAGGCATTGCCTGCAGATGGATAGGGTCTGGAGAGGCGAAATCACACAGGAGCAGAGGGATCGTGAAGCGGTTCTGTATGCCAAAAGGCTTCTGTTGCTGAATCGGATGATTGGGCTGACCGGGCTTGGGTATTTGTGGGCGGTTTGCAAGACGGGAGTGGCTTATATTTGGTTGATGTTGAAATATAAGCTAGGTGGATTGTGAATCTATCGGTGCTGGTTGAATTTGTGAAAGATCTAAGCTTTCCAAGAGAATCTATAGGGCTTCTATACGAATATTATAGAAACAACTCCATCATCTTGTTGGGCTGGACTATAAGATATCGGGAGAGAATCCGCGAGTGGAAATAGAAAGGGAGTAACACGCGAAGGAGGTGCTCTCCATTCGGCGGGTTACAATTCCCAATCGGGTAATCGGAGGGATGAAGCCCCATGGAGAGAATATTTCGGAGTCGGAGGCTGCGCGGCCACAATAGTCAAAACCAGGACATACCCGTATGTGAGATAAATACGGCTGCCAGCTTTTCCTCTGCCTTGATTCGGATAATTCCCATCGTCCAACCTCCCACTTCGGCCATCCATCCTCCCAACGAAGCCCAAGTGCTCTCGCTCTCCCGCAATGACACCCCTCCCACAAGTCGGACCCCTGGTCTCAACATACCTCTTCAGCGCCACCGTCAATCTCGGCGGCGCTCTCGCCCCCATCCCACAGCTCGGGGGCGGTACGCGCGTGGTCGAACCCATCACCGGAGGCAAAATCTACGGCCCAGCATTCAACGCCACGATCGAGGGTGGTCTCGCCGCGCCGATTCTCCTCAACGACAACGAGACAACGTGGCAGATCCCCCGGGCATATGCATACGGGCATGCCAGCGACGGGTCGCCTTTCTATCTCGAGGAAGACGGCATTGGATCATCTGCGACCCAGAATTCGCGGGTCATTATTCAGGTTGGGGGGAAGTATGCGGATCTCCAGAACATGTTTGTGCTTGGGCAGCCGAGTGTCAATGCAGAGAGGACTGAAGTTACGGTCGAATGCTGGAGCGTACCGTTGCCGCAGTAAAAGGAGGGAATCTATAGACGTGTGCTGAGAGATATGTCCATCTTGCTGTTTCCGCAGAAGAGACTGTGATACCATAGGGCACGAGATTGCAAATAATTGGTATGTTTGTCATTGGATGCCTGTATTTATACCTGCATGCTTTGTATCTAGAGTCATCCTGTGGGTACGGCGCACCCTCAGACCACTGCGACCACTGCGACCACTGCGACCACTGCAACCACTTCTCGCACGTCTCATCAAATGCTTCGCGTTCAGCCTCCCGAACTGAAATTGAGTCCTGACTCTCAGCAAATTCAAGGGCCAGCTGGCCCCATGCTCGAGTGCCTGGCCATGTGGAGGGAGCATCACCGTGTCTCTACGCGGGGGGTTGTTCAACTGGAAGGACGCCGTTGTTCCATCCCACGGCGGCTTTTCCTGAGCCACGATCCAGACGTCGTGTCCGTGGAAGTGGATAGGGTGCGCAATTCTAGGACGACATTAGAACCATGGCAGCTTTCACGGACACAGAGACATACCCGGCCAAAATGCAGCCGCTGTGTTTTCAATTAGTTTGTGTCGATGCTCCCCAGCAACTGCGCGTAGCCGTATCGTCGCATTCGGAACCCTGGCCGGGGATACGAAGACTCTTTATGTTGCGACTTCTGGCGGCATGGTGTTTCCCGTCAATGGGGCTGTGATTGAGGGTGGGAAGATGGTCGCCGTTGATACGACCGGCTGGAATTGAGGGCCGTACAGGCTCCTTTTCGACGAGTCGGGAGGGGAAATTATATACCCACACTGAGGACAAGGAGATAAACAAGAACACTTATCGGAGTTTATTAGGCAGAGGGTAAAGGAGCCTGCCTTATTATTGCACACTCAATACTATTAAATGGCCATGATAATGCAACCCTTCTCATGTACATGGACATTCTGGCAGGGAATCAAGTCCGTGAGGACCCATACAAAGTGCAGAAATATAGGCTTGTGTTGTTGTAACCCATTCACAACACTGACTACTTTATGGAATATTCTATTTGAATGTCTCTATGTTTAGTATAGCGGGTAGCCTTGCTCAAGATAATTTTCAAGAATAAAACTAATTCCTCGTCTAATAAAAGGCTCTTGCAGTATTTTTTCTTGAACTATATAGTGGTGCATGTGACGTCACACTTCCTGAGCAGGTGTGCTGCGGCCTCAGGCATCAGAAATACGCTGCTTTTTGTCGACGTCTCGCAGATGGAGCCTCGTTCTTGATATCAACTTTCCCCTCGCCGTATTCCTCATTCCAGCTTCCGCGTCACTCCAACTCTTGGACTCCTCACCTGCTCATTTTATATCTTATTTCTCCATCCCTTCAAATGACAAACACAGCGTGATGACTTTCAACTACAACTCATCGTAGCCCTCCGCATCCAACTCCCCAGATCTCCAGCCGAAGAACCGACAAACAGAAGAAGCTTCCAAATCCCTCTCGCAATGCCGAAACCCCCAAGGCTCCGCCTCTCTCCGGACACCCAGGTGCGCTCTTCAATGCGATCAAGGCTACCCCAACCCCTCACCGCGCCCCGAATACCACCACCTTCACCCACCAAATCCCCCAAGTACCTGTCCCTCCCCCGCCTCCGCTCCCTCTACGCACGCCTCCCACACCCCGTCCGCCATACAGTCCACAGCGTGTCCCGCTCCCTCCGCGTCATTACCCCGGTCCTCATAATCGCCGCCTTCTTCCGCGAACATATATTGCAAGTCAGATGGGTCACGGGTCCGTCAATGACGCCGTACCTGAACGAGGACTACGCGAACACACACACGGAGCGGGACGTCGTCCTGGTGGAAATGTGGGCGTCCGGCTTCAGCTGGCCGTGGAGCGGCGGGACGGCCAGCGGCGAGGGGCGGAAAAAGAGGCGGATTGAGAGGGGCATGGTTGTTATGTTTCGGTATGAATCCCAACCCCCCTATTTAGTGGAGTGGAGTCTTTGATCTGTAAATTGGTTGGTTGGTTGGTTGATGCTAACGGTTGGGGGTTTCTGTTGGATACTGGTAGATCGCCTTCGAACCCTGATAACATCAGCATTAAGCGTGTAATCGGTCTTCCTGGGGACCGGATCACCACTCGCGAACCGTGTCTGAAGGAATCTCAGATTGTCCCCTGGAACCATGTTTGGTTGGAGGGTGATGCGGCGGACCCCAAGAACTCGATGGACAGTAATACGTATGGGCCTGTGAGTATCTGTCTAATTCTGGGGAGAGTGTTTGCGGTAGTATCACCGCGGTTCAGGTGGCTGGATTGGGAGAATTGGGAGAAGGGCGTCGTGGATGGGGATACGGAGGGGAGAAATGGGGATAAGTATCGTGAAGAGGTTAGAAAGAGAGTTGTGAAGGGAGCCGTTCAGTTGGAGTTGCCATATTATGGTGCGTAGGCGATCTGCTAGAAAGGTTCGGTTTGGTTCTGCTTACGTAGATGTATTTGTATTATAGATGAGTAGTATTGTACGTATAATCTATCTTTTGCTGACAGGAAGGTGTACAAGGGTGTCAAGGCAACGAACCACTCAAATTCCCGAGTGTCGTGGACGACAGGTTAAGGCGAGGTCAACCGGATATCCTCCGGCTTACCCTCCTGTAATCGATCGATCTCCGACGCGATACTCAACACCCAACGGTCCTTTTCAACCCGACTACGTGCCTTGAACACGATTGTACGTCCATGGACACCCAGTTTAGAAACCAGCTTCAAAGCTTGCCTAGCCTGCCCCTCCCCGACCTGCCGCGCTCGGAAGAGATTCTTGCGTAGAGGCTGCCAAATAACAAAGGTAATTGCATTGTCCTCGTCGCTGCTCGTATAAAGCTCCGGAGTGAGATACACGCGCGGTAACGCGCCGTGACCCGGGTGGTTGCTGTCGAAAGTCTGATTTGCGTAGAGTAGATCATTGTCCGTGAGTAATCCAGAGTAGATATAACAGTTATCGAGCTCAATGGTCGACTCGATGTTGTGATGGATATGGGGCACTTCACTGCCACTGCGCTTTCGTAGGGAACTGTGGTAGATCAGAAGCTTTCCGGCAGTGAGCATGACATGGAAGCGCTTGAATGTTGCATGGCGTCGAGGCTTTTTGTAGAGTAGGCCGGACATCTCGAACCTAATCGTTAGCTTCAATTGTGCCGCTTGTGCATGGGTACGCACCTTGATCGGTCGACAGGCTAATAAGGAACACATGTGGTGGAGAAGAGGCGATGCTTCTGCCTTTTTGACCTCCCACTTTTTGGCGAACTGCCCTATCACAGACTCTGACTCTTCATCAATACCTAAGATTTCCAGGTTCCGTTGTCGAGTATCCCTGAGCTCCACTGCGTCAGCCGCAATTCTGGCTTTCCAGTACCTCACTAAAGCTTCTAGTCGCTTCATCCATTCATCTCTGGTTAGGCGATTATATGCCTGAAAGCGGACGACAAGGCCATTTTGCAAGAGCATCTCAAAGCCCATATCCTCGGATTGTTCAACCGCTTCATCGTGGTTTGGGTTATTGGTTTCCGATACGCCGGCCCCGATGTTCCCACCTCTCTGCGGATTTGGCGCCGCCGGCGAACCTCCCTGAATATGCCTCACCTCTTGGACAAGGCACAAGTTAATGAATCCCTCCGCATTAGTGAGATTATGGAGGTTTCTGTGCTGCTCCGCATATGCATCCTCATCGTGTTGCTTTAGATGATTAGCGTTTCCAGTAGTAAGCCATACGATCTCGCTATTCCGCACAGGAAACGGGTCGACCTCGTAGGAAAGCGGCGTTTGCTGAATTATCTCCTGAGTTGACGGGATACTAGAGCTCTGTTCGCACAGCCTTGGAGGTGTGGGCGGTAAAGCCTGTGATGGTTTGCAAAAGAATAGATAATAGTCCTGACAAAAAAAGTAGAGGCGCTTAGAGAACATTCGGTTCATCCGTTGGTGCACGCCTTTTTGAGAGGTAAGCCGTATCAAGAAGCCTTCAACCGGCGTTGGCTCTTCCTCCTTCTTGTCCCCCAAGCCAACAGACGTGTCGTAATGTTGTTTTGGCCTCAGCTCAAGCTCATGGGTTCCCTGCATTGCAACGGAACCGTACATCTCTTTCTCGTTGGAGCCATATACCCACTCAAGTCGATCATATCTCTTCCAAGCAAGCCCCATATTTTCTGAATTCGACCATTTCTTCATAACTTCAGACCACTCGGAGTGACTTTCTAGCATCTTCATACAGCCCTGTATAATCGAGAGATATGCCGATTGACCAACCATTGCGGACGCAGAAATAGGGTCCTTCCCTTTCGGTCCCTGCCTGCCTGCTGCTTCCAGCTGCCTGAACGGGTCGTTGAAAATAAGTGAAACGGCAAGATCCGGAACACTGATCGCAAGTGAAGACGCACGGCGCCTTCCTAAAGCGTGAGCAACGAACGTATACCATTCCACCGCGCGAGCTGTAGACCTGGGTCGCATTATGTAAATGTTTGTTCTGCCCTTAGACCTGTTCCATATCGCGATTGTTTTGTCTAAAGACGAATAGAGATTCATCCGAGCCGCTTTCCTGCCGAGGGGGATTTCAAGGTACGGGGAGGTTTGTCGGTTGGGTTCTTGAATCTTTGGGATAACGCGGGTTTTGTGCATTTGTAACGTAAAAGGTGCCTCCTTATTTGACGTTAGCCGGCAAACCACAAGGAATTCCCTCCAGTTGTCCTGCACCCGCGTTTCCATTCGTAAGCTATCGAATTCGCTGTAGTCTTCCGGTAGATCGTCCTGCATTGTCTCCTCGACACGAACCAGCATTTTCTCCGCCTTGATGACTTCTCCTTCTTCAATTTTGCGCCGAGAAAGCCACTCCGGAATCATACTTTGTGTCTTTGATATTTTCGACGTAATCTGCTGCTGTTTATTGTGTAGATTATCATCCAGGCTGAATCGAGTTGTGATTTTCCGGAAAGCGGACTTTGGGTCATGTCGCGACCACCGGTTATGTCGCGGTTCATCTTCCCCATCAATAGAGACCGCGTGTTGAGGTTCCTGCCGCTGAAGACTTGGGGCGGGCACACCGTGTTGTTTTCCTTTGTCTTTTCCTGGTGTATGTCTCAGAAGTGGCACCGTAGACTCGGTCTCGCTCGGCGGCGCTGACGGGCATGATTGTCCATTATAATCTCGACTAGGGATGGTTAATGGCTGCCCGTTTTCCATAGCCGCCTTCCCATATTCTGCTTGCGGGCGATTCCTCTCTGAGACTGCGTTATCTGCATCAGAACCCGTCGGCATCCATTCTCTAGCTGTGAAATAAGCTGATCTTGTGTCTTGCTTTGCGGTAGTCGATACTCCATCGCGATTGTCTTCATTCAGAATCGATAAGCCGGTCGCAATTCGCGCGGGAGAGGGAGGTTCTTGTTCTTCTTCATACGGCTGGGACAACGCATGAAGATGCTGAGGATTCTGTGACGCTTCCTGATCGCTAGAATCGGGTTCTTGTTCCGTGTCTTGTTCACCTTCCTCTGGCGCGATTGGTAGATTCGCGGTCAGAGACGACTCCCTTGCATGAGCCACATCCGCCTCTGTAGAGAACGTAATAGCTCGCGACCTATAGTTCCTAAGATTCAAGCGCTCTCTGTACCATGACTTTCGATGGCTCTGGAGCCAGTTTTTCGGGATCGGTCCAATAAAGAATCGTTTGTTGGTTATGTGGATGTGGTCGGCGGAGGCATGACGCTATGCAGGCATTAGCGGCGTTGAGCCCAGCGTTGCAAGTGGATCGACTCCTTACAAGCTTTTCAGCCGTATAGGATCCCGGTTCCAAGCCGGGTTGGCCGTTGTCGGGTGTGCGTGAATCAGGCTCCATCCAGGCTTCCCCAACATGCTGGGTGGGCATTCGATAGGCAGCCGAAAATGCAATGCTTTTTCAGCGAAGTTATCCTGCTATCGAACCATGGGCCCAAACTATACAAACAGTTCGGTTATCCGGAGGAACGAAAACAGATTCGAACCATTCCGTGCGCTTGCGCATTGAGTGTCTGGTCTGGGGAGCTTGTCTGAAGCTGTGAACCAGCTGGGGGAAATAATGACGTCGTTGGCCTGCCCACCAGGAACTGTTTGCATCATTTGTGTGTGTTTGCACTATTTGCACTAGAAGGCGCCGCTCATTGGCTTCATTCATGCTTGCGTGTCCCGCGAATAGCGGTGAACCTGTTGGTGATAACAGACAGCGTCCTCGTCGCATTTATTTTGCTTCCTTGCAATTGATCATATTTTATTGTTGCACTCTATACACTGGCTCGGTATGGCTGCGATTCCATCAGGCGCTACTTGGTTTGATACCCTCAAGAGGTCCTTCGCGAACGTCCCAATTGATGCCGCCAACGACAATGGTGTTTCGACCACAGAGTTCCTAGAAGCTGCTGAGTCCCTCACGACTCTATTCGGTCTGCCGGTGACCTTACCACGGTTGATTACCATCTGCATCACTGACTTGAATAGACCTCCTTGGCTCCGCCGCATTTTCTCCTGTCAAGAGCGATTTGACCGGCAATATCAAGGTCTGTATAGTTTCTGCATCTAATACCACTCGCCCTAACACACCTGCAGAAAGTCAGAGATAGACAGCTAGCCGCCCCCGGCGAATCGGAGACCCTCCAAGCCCTTGTGCTCAATGAATTGAAGACGAAGAAGCACGTTGCCTCGGAAGGCTTGCTCTGGCTTGTTAGGTTCGTACCCGTACCGAGACCGGGATGGTTTTTCTCTGCTCCCCAGTCAAGGCACGGGCGTCCAGCGGCTAACTTTTGCCTCTTCCAGGGGTCTCGACTTCACGGCTCAATCCCTTCGTCACAACATCGACAACGCATCAAAGGAACTCTCTGACTCGTTCCGTGACGCTTACGGCAGGACACTCAAACCTCACCATTCATTCATTATCAAGCCCATATTTTCTGCAGCTATGTCCGCCACGCCATACAGGAATACCTTCTATGAAAAGTTAGGCAACGACTCCGAAAGGGTCAAAGCTGCTCTCGAGCGTGAAGTGAAAGCTTTGGAGGAAGTAGTACAAATATTGAAGGCCTTCCAGGAGCGCAAAGAAGCTAAGTGGTGATCAATACATGACTGGGGAAGACGGAAAGTTCCTCTTATCTGAGATCGCACCATTCTCAGGTCATGCAAGGGTATTCCTCTTAGAACTGTATATATGGCTATTCAATATATCAATTGCATCGCTCGATACATTACACCAAAGCTCACATTTGCCCGAAATCGGGTAGGTTACATAAACTCCGGTATGCCGCGCGAATCCTATACGGAATATCCTGAGACATACTAGGTCTTCGTGATGCAAATACGGTGCTCCGACCCCCGGATTTTCAGAACATGCAATATCAGGACTAACCCTGGGAGCAGAGAACCCCCGGATTAGAAAAGGCTTGACTGACCCACTCCCAATTGAGTCTCGTTTGCGGTTTGTAGAACTACAACAGGTAGGTCACGGTGTGGAAGAGGATGGAGATGTACTGGTCGTCGAAAAATGCAGAAGCATCAAAGGAGTTAGGAAGACCGAGTGTCCTTCGATCGCAGCTGCAAGTACTGCGGAGTAATCATTTCTAGCACACGAACGCCAAGCTGTCCCACGCTTGTTCCCAAACCCCATTGACCATGTGCCTGATGAGAATCTGACAGGAGAATCGAAGGAGCCCCTTCTTCCTCATTGGCTGGTGACCTCAAAGTCACGAAACAGGACCTGTGGACAGGAATCTCCATCACCTTCCCTTCCTTTCCTAGGCTGGGAGTTTAATTTTCGCTAGTTGTGGAACTTGTGGGGGACGTTGTTCTCCTCGCTTTCAGAGTGGTCTAGAGCCATGAAACGCGAAGAATTTTCCTGGAAGCCCAAGCACGAGCTCTCAACCCCGCCATGAAAGTTTGCATCCTGATCGGGCGCCGTCGCCCTTCATCCTTTTCCAGAAACTATCCCTTCGCGCTGCCTAATTCAGAATCATGCCGTTCCTTCTCAGTTCTTCCGGTTCGATCTTCCCGAAGCCGATGGCCTTGTGTCTTGATGCGTTGATCGAAATAATAACAGCTCCATTATGAATCCCCACACCGATTCGAAACAGTTTGCCAACCCACAAACATCGAAGACTCTGATGCTGATCCTTCGCGAATCTTTTTTCTTTCGGCTTGTTTCGGCACCAGATTTGTCAAGTATGGGGTGAAGCTGAGATTTCCTGTGTCATGAAAAGTGAAAACGAAAGCGAACCCCACAGGGGACCGTGGTTGGAACCACCCAGGGACCAGAGCCTTGCTTGAACAACATCTCATCATTGATTCATGATGGTTCCCGTCATCTTTGGTGGGCAAGATTTTCGTCCACCATATTCTTGGCATCATGGACTCGACGGTTCGATGCGGCATGGATCGTCGCGGCCTCAAGCCAGCAAGGATGATGCTTGAGCCTCTCACAAACTTGAAGAGATCTCACTCTGCCCTGTTCTCAGCCGATTACCACGGACCACATCCAAAAGGTCCAATGCGCAGAGCCGGAGAGTATCACAATTCTGGTCTTCTATTATAAATGCCCCTAGCTCTCCACTAAATCCGTGTAACCCATCCAGGTATCGGAATCATGGCACTGCCAGGAAAGAATGTCTCTGGGTCTGTGACTCTGGAACAAAATCATGGCAGGTCTGGGGTGCTTCGAACCGGGCCTTTACAGGCCACAGCCCGATGACATGGCACCTCGCTTCAAGTTGTTTTTAACTGTCAGTAGTTTGCCAGACAGGACCTCCAACAACCAGCCCCAATTTGTGCATTTGCCCTGTCTCGTTAAGAATAATAAACCACTCTTGCCCCATCTCCGCCTTCATTCATCACGCCACTGTGTCATGGAAATCAAACCTGTTTGCTTATTCGTCGCCATACACTTACACTTTCTGGGTAAGTGTGGTAACCATGGACGTTGATCCATTTCCATTCCTTCTGAGGCCCACACATCCGAGGCCTTCTCAAACCACGACCATCGGACCTATGTGCCAACTAGGCAATTGGGCATATGGGAAACTGTTTCCCACTCCTTCGGACGTCGCTTTTTTAGGTTCCAGCTAAAGTTTCTTTGCCGATTACTAGTTAACCTTCTCAACTATGCAACTGGAGCCGTCAGAGACACAAAGAGAGTTGCACCGTGGATGTATCTCCACTCGGTAGTGGCGCCTGTACCCCAGCCCAGCCTTCAATGGTCACTGAGTGTAAGCCGCCACGCGCCGACCGTGCACCGCTGGGAGAAATGCCATAATATGCGGGAAACAGACCCCTTCTCCTTTCCTTCCCCTTCGAAAACAGTTGCTGTCGCAGTCAGCGCCCCGTTGTGGGCGGATATTGAGCGCAACCAAGAGCTCAAGTTTCACCACACCTGGCTCTCACTCCTCCTCGAAGGAGGCATGCCGCAAGGTCTCGATCGTAAGGTTATTTCGCGATAGCCACGTCACGAGAACCTTTCCGAGATGTTTGAACTTGAGGGTCGCAGTCTCTCTATATTTGTCGTGACCTTGGTGTTTCTAATACTCTCGTTTATTTCTGTGGCGCTGCGATGCTTCGTCCGACTGAGGTTAGTGAAGGCATTTGGATGGGATGATTCTTTGATGGTATTTGCGATGGTACGCGGTATTCTCCATCATGCTTCTATTCCGCGATAGGCCGGCTGATCCTCATTCTGATACCCGTATAGGCGTTGAATATCCTTTTTGCGCTGTGTGGACTGATAGGTGCACGCCATGGTTTGGGTCGAAAGATGGAGGACTTTTATCAGAAGCCTGATTACTCAAGTGAGATTGAGACCGCACTGTTTGTACGTTTTCCTCACGGATAGACCTTCGTCTCGGGCCAGGTAACGCTCGTACTAATGCCGCCAATAGTGGTGGTGGCTCGGACAAACAACCTATGTCATCACATGCGTGGTCGCCAAAATCTCCATTGCTCTAGCACTCCTTCGTCTCACGGTCACTAGAATCCACAATATCATTCTCTGGGGCGTCATAGCAGTATCAATTGTCGTCGGCTTAGTGTTTTGGTTTATTCTCACCTTGCAATGCCACCCAGTAGACTATTTCTGGCACCGGCTCACATCGAACGGAAAGTGTTTGGACACCGACTATATTCTCGACATTGCCTATCTCTACAGCGTAACGGCCACCATCTGCGATTTAGTCCTGGGTCTCCTTCCTATTGTCCTGATATGGCCATTACATATGAACTTCAGGACCAAGGCTGCGCTCGCGGGGATTCTAAGCATGGGATGCGTGTAAGTCAATTATCAACAAAAAACGACTTATTTCTGCGCTAACTCCTCCGTAAAGTGCCAGCGCTGCTGTTATAGTCCGCATCCCATACCTTCATTATTACAAAGACCCTGATTTCCTTTGTAGGTTTGTGTACGCTCCATTGCTTGCCCAAGCTAACTTTGTACTACTTAGATGCCACAACACAGATCTCCATTTGGTCGAACGTCGAAGCTGGCCTGGGAATAACAGCAGGAAGTTTGGTGACAATTCGGCCGCTTTTCCGCTGGTTCCGCGGAACGGGTTATGAAAACTCAAGGACTAGGGGGACTGGAAGTATGCCTCTATCCAGCATGAATGGACCATATAATTCCAGGCATGATCAAGCAGCAAACAGGTATTGGCGGCCTGATCTCGGAGCTCAAGACAGCCATGGGGTCGTCACAACGGTGCAAACCTCGCGTGGGAGCCCAAGCAGCAGCCAGGAGGACCTTAATCCCAAGAAGAGCTCTGTCGCGGGTGTCAACGTACAGAAAACATTTCTAGTGACTACCGACGACCCTCGAGATAGAATGTGAAAATTGATGACCTTCTATTGACCTCTTCACAATCTCCAGAGGCAGTTCTTTGAAGTCCAGGACATATAAAAATTGTTTTAGTTCGACAAGATTCCCGCGACAGAGAGTTTTCTGGAGTCGTTGAACCTTTTTAGACTAGCAGCGACCTAAATTAAGCACCTCACTGTCTTATCTGCGATGAAGAGTTGGGGTGCCCAAGGAAGGGCTGCGCGGGCGGAGAATGCAATATTCCACCATCGCTCACTGCACGTGGCGCTGGCCAATCGAATGCAACAGCATTTCTTCCGCCCAGCGGCGAACCCGATGGAAGCAAAATTATCCCAGCGAGGTGGCTTCTTCATTCTTTTCCTCTGTTTTCTTTAGTTGTGAGTTTTTCAGGAGATTTGGGGAGCCAGGTAACTAATTACTGCTGTCCTATGTCTTCTTGAGTCTTTTCTTTTCTTTCGTTTTACGCTCCTCCTCGTCTGGCCCGCGCGGTGGCCATTCGAATCTCATCATGTTAGTATCGTGAGCCCCCGAGCGTGTACGCCGCCGGCAGCATTTCCACTGACAAAGAGAACTCAAAGGGCGAGACTTGTGGAAGACCCTCAGATCAAATATGCCTCGCTACATAACCCCATACCTACCCAGTTACACACATACGTGTGGCCTTTCCTGATCATTTGGCCGACTTTCTTTGCCTTCTACCTCTCCCCCGAGCGCTACGATACGTATATTCAAGGACAGGAATGGACATTTGTGTGGTCTGGGTCGATTATCACGCTCCAGTCGCTTCTTTGGTTGATGACGAAATGGAGTATAAACATCCGGACGCTGTTCACGGCGACCAAAGCCATGTCTCCTGATTCTGCTCAGCTTATCAAAGTGATTCCGGAGGCCAATTCCGGCTCAGCTGAGATCTGTCGGCTGCTTCGGGATACGTTGGGTGGAGTCACAACGATCTCATTCCTGTTCCAGAAGCGACGTTTCATCTACTATCCTGAGCGGAAATCCTTTGCGCCGCTGTCTTACGCCTTGGACGCCGAGCCTAAACCCCCGCTCAAAACTTTCCAGGAGTGCGAGGGCTTGACTTCGAAAGCTGAGGTTGAACGCATCCAACATCATTATGGGGATAACACGTTCGACATTCCTGTACCCGGATTCATTGAATTGTGGCAGGAACACGCTGTGGCGCCTTTCTTCGTCTTCCAGGTCTTCTGTGTTGGGTTGTGGATGCTCGACGAATATTGGTACTACTCGCTATTCACTCTCTTTATGCTCGTCGCGTTTGAGAGCACGGTTGTGTGGCAGCGGCAGAGAACCCTGAACGAGTTTCGCGGTATGAATATCAAGCCTTACGATGTGTGGGTTTACCGTGAGCGCAAGTGGCAGGAAATCACCAGCGACAAATTGCTCCCCGGTGACTTGATGTCAGTGAATCGTACGAAGGAAGACGGTGGCGTTGCGTGCGATATTCTTCTTATTGAAGGCAGTGTTATTGTCAACGAGGCTATGTTATCTGGGGAAAGCACACCACTCCTCAAGGAGTCGGTCCAGCTCAGACCCGGAGAGGATTTAATTGATCCCGATGGCCTCGACAAGAATGCGTTTGTGCATGGAGGCACTAAAGTTCTGCAGATTACTCACCCAAACACTACCAACGGCGACGAGTCGCAGCAAAAGACCTTCAAGGTCAGTACTCCACCAGACAACGGCGCCGTCGGTGTTGTTGTGAAGACTGGATTCGAGACTAGTCAAGGTAGCCTGGTTCGCACTATGATTTACTCTACGGAACGCGTCTCCGCCAATAATGCAGAAGCCCTACTTTTCATCTTGTTTCTGTTGATCTTCGCCCTTGCCGCCTCTTGGTATGTCTGGCAAGAGGGTGTGTCCAAGGACCGCAAAAGGTCAAAGTTGCTCCTGGACTGCGTCCTTATCGTTACGAGCGTGGTTCCCCCGGAACTTCCCATGGAGCTCAGTCTCGCTGTCAACACAAGTCTGGCTGCTCTGAGCAAATTCGCAATCTTCTGTACTGAGCCTTTCCGAATCCCTTTTGCCGGCCGCGTCGATATTGCATGCTTTGACAAAACCGGCACCCTGACAGGGGAGGACCTGGTTGTTGATGGCGTTGCCGGCCTCACTCTAGGACATTCTGGTGCCAAGGTTGAGGGGGACGGTGCGCACACAGACCTCAGTAAGGGCGGTAGTATTGGCGTTGATACCACACTCGTCCTGGCGAGTGCTCATGCTCTGGTAAAGTTGGACGAAGGTGAGGTTGTTGGCGATCCAATGGAGAAGGCAACACTCCAGTGGCTCGGTTGGACTCTGGGCAAGAACGACGTTCTTACGTCGAAGAGTGGATCAGCGACGGGCTCGCCTCGCCTCCCTGAGTCGGTTCAGATCAAGAGACGCTTCCAATTCTCGTCTGCTCTCAAGCGACAAAGCACTATCGCCACCGCCATTACCATCGATCGAAAGACATCGAAGAAGGTCAAATCCACTTTTGTGGGTGTCAAAGGTGCCCCCGAGACGATTAGGACCATGCTTGTCGATACGCCACCGCACTACGAGGAGACCTTCAAGTACTTCACGCGTAACGGTGCTCGTGTACTCGCCCTCGCCTACAAATACCTGTCTCCCGAGGCTGAGCTGTCCCAGGGCCGGATCAACAACTATACCAGAGAGGATATCGAGTCCGAACTTACTTTTGCCGGTTTCCTCGTTTTGCAATGTCCCTTGAAGGATGACGCTATCAAGGCAGTGCGGATGCTTAATGAGAGCAGTCACCGTGTCGTAATGATTACTGGGGATAACCCTCTTACCGCCGTTCATGTTGCTCGTCAGGTCGAGATCGTGGATCGCGACGTTTTGATTCTTGATGCCCCAGAAAATGACAACTCTGGTACCCGAGTGGTGTGGCGGAGCATTGACGACAAGGTTAACATCGATGTCGACCCAACCATGCCGTTAGATCGAGAGATCTTGAAGACGAAGGATATCTGTATTACTGGTTACGCACTGGCCAAGTTTAAGGACCAGAAGGCCCTTCCCAATCTTCTTCGCCACACTTGGGTTTATGCTCGTGTCTCTCCCAAGCAGAAAGAAGATATTCTTCTTGGGCTCAAGGATGCTGGCTACACGACTCTGATGTGCGGTGATGGTACGAATGACGTCGGAGCTCTGAAGCAAGCCCATGTTGGTGTAGCCCTTCTAAATGGCTCGCAAGAGGATTTGACTAGAATCGCTGAGCATTATCGGACCACCAAGATGAAGGAGATCTATGAGAAGCAGGTTTCCATGATGCAGCGGTTCAATCAACCTCCCCCGCCTGTGCCCGCACAGATTGCTCATCTATACCCCCCGGGTCCCAGCAATCCCCATTACCAGAAAGCTATTGAAAGAGAGGCACTAAAGCGAGGTGCAAAGGGCGCCGTGAATCAGGCAGAAGCAATCCCCACAATCACCTCCCCTGGCGCACAAGCGTTGCAACAGGCCAATTCGAACTTGACCCCTCAACAGCAGCGGCAACAGCAGGCATCCGTGGCAGCTGCCGGTTTTGCCGACAAGCTTACTTCGACCATGATGGAACAGGAGCTCGATGATAGCGAGCCCCCAACCATTAAGTTAGGAGACGCATCCGTCGCGGCACCCTTCACCAGCAAACTGGCCAACGTTATCGCCATCCCCAATATCCTCCGCCAAGGCCGCTGCACCCTCGTCGCAACCATCCAAATGTACAAGATCCTTGCTCTGAACTGCTTAATCAGTGCCTACAGCCTGAGCGTTATCTACCTCGATGGCATCAAGTTCGGTGATGGCCAAGTCACTATTAGCGGTATGCTGATGAGTGTTTGTTTCCTTTCAATCTCTCGCGCAAAGGTAATTATGCAGTCTGGTGTCTTAATTTGGCTTGCTCTAACCCGTTTTCCAGTCTGTCGAAGGCCTTTCGAAGGAACGCCCGCAGCCTAATATCTTCAACGCTTACATTATTGGTTCTGTTCTTGGACAATTTGCCATTCATATTGTGACGCTGATCTACCTATCAAATTATGTTTACAGCATTGAACCGTACGTCATCCATGCTCCAACTAACTCGCATGCCAACTGAACTGACGCTTTCTAGGAGAGAATCTGATATAGATCTAGAGGGCGAATTCGAACCATCTCTTCTCAACAGCGCCATTTACCTGCTCCAGCTCATCCAGCAAATCTCCACGTTCTCTATTAACTATCAGGGCCGCCCCTTCAGAGAATCTATCCGCGAGAACAAGGCCATGTACTGGGGGTTGGTTGCGGCCTCTGGTGTCGCATTCTCATGCGCAACTGAGTTTATTCCCGAGCTGAACGAGAAACTACGCCTTGTGCCGTTCAGCACTGAGTTCAAGGTCACATTGACGCTTCTGATGGCTCTCGACTACGTTGGATGCTGGGCGATCGAGAATGTGCTCAAGAAACTCTTCAGCGATTTCCGGCCGAAGGACATTGCTGTACGCCGTCCCGACCAGCTTCGGAGGGAGCTTGAGCGCAAGAAGAAAGAGCCCCTTGAGAAGAACTCAGCAAACGGTCAGCCAAGGGTTGCTTAGATTTTCTATTTTATAAGGGCTTGTCATTGGTGTACGTGGGTAGATATCTAGATATTTCTCAGTCGTTTAAGAGCCCTAATTCGCTTGTAAGAATGCAATTTGTGATCGGTATATAAGAATTGTCAAATCAATAAGATCAAGCTCAATTCCCCGGTTTAATCAAAGATATGGTTGTCCAGCGAACATTTTGGGGCCTCCCCGGCCTGGGGCAACTTGTGCTTTCTGCCTGAGGCGTCTAGGCAGCAGTCTCCGAGAAGCTCCGCCCCCTCAACCGCAGATCACCTCGACTGCATCCAGGTTGTTGCTCTCACTCTCTCCATCAGCCTGGAGCTGGACCCTGCTTCATTTTTTCCGCTTCACGGCAACGCGGGGCTTGTCCTTCAGTTCCAGCTACCGCAACCACATTCTAAGGCCGCGTACGACTCCCCGCCTTCCGCATTCCGCGGGCTTCCCTTCCCATGCTCCCTTAACAAAGCTCACCATGTCCCGGAGGACGCTGGGCGGAGGTCGTGTCTTGGGGTCCGCGAATGCTCGCACTCCAACAACTCTGTCATCGCCGCAACCAAAGCCGAGTATCCTATCTCCATCTGCCAGTACCCTTTCCCTCAGTTCACAAGCTTCCGCATCCCAGATATCGTCCGAGACCCAGGATCTCACCTCCCGCATCTCTTTGGAGAATGGCAGTGCTCCGACTCCTGCTGCTCCAGCCGCTGCTGGGGCTCAGTTATCCTGTCCGATATGTAGTGAAGAGATGGTAAGATTGATCCAGCTACATCCTATTTGAGATACTCCCCTGGGAAGCCGCGACCATAGCGCTAACATACCTCAGGTTACACTGCTACAGTTGAATAGGTATACAATGAGCACACCCTCCCCTTTCTCCTCACACGTCCCACGAATTAACAAAGCCCGCAGGCACCTTGACGACGCGCACCAAAACCTCGAAGATGATCGACAAGACGAAGTGAAAGATTGGTTCAAAACGCAGATGGAGAAGGCGAAGCGCTTCCAACCACTAGCTGTCCTGAACCAAAAGCTCAAGGGCCTAGACGTCTTCGAATCGAACGAGAATCAGCAAACCTTCACTGGCGCAAGCCGACCCCCTGGCCCGTCCCAGAGCATCGTTCCGGAACAACCGAAACCGCTCGACCCAGAGGATATCATAACCAAGGAGCACTGGCAGCCTCGCGGGTTCTACGATACCTGCTTGGAGCCGTCGTGCGGGACACGCCTTAATGCGACTAACGGCTGTGTGAACTGTCGGAAATGCGGCAAGTTGTTTTGCGAGGAGCATACGATGTACCAGATGAAGCTATCTCGGTCCGCGCAGCATGAGCCCGTGCGGGGGCTGTGGTACCGAGTCTGCGAGACTTGTTATAAGTCCCGCGAGGGGTATAACGATCACAACGGTAAACCACCCTTGCCCGCGCCTTCCGTAGTCGAAGATTCTAATATAGCGCAGGTCTAATAAGAGATCGAATGGACGAATTCAAAGCCGTCAGGAGACCTAATGTGGACAAATCCCTGCTAGAAGTTTCCCGGCTAGAGAAACGATTGACACGACTCACTCAGCTGCTAGCTAGCCTGCCTCCTGACCAGCTCCAGTCAAACAAGCTCTGGCCAATCGCGTTTCAGAATGATCAGCGGAAAGCACTTGAGCAAACAGTGGTCAGTTGGCAGGATGATGCCAGTATGCCCAGGTGTCCATTTTGCCAACAAGACTTCTCGAGTTATACCTTTCGAAGGCATCATTGCAGAACTTGCGGGCGAGTTGTCTGCGGTGATGCCTCAACGGGGTGTTCTGTCGAGGTTCCGTTAAGTGTGACACCTTGTACGTGCCCGTCTACGTTTAAATCCCAGGGACTGACCTTGTTTAGTATCAAAAGCCTATGTGGAGAAGTCAGTCAACGTTGGCTCGACGAATATCGACATCAGGCTCTGTAAAGAGTGCAAGTCAACGTTGTTTGACCGGCGTGACTTTGATGCTGACATTACGCGAAAGCCCCCGGATCTGAGAGCTTACGAGAATCTCGGACAGTTCGAACGGGGGATTCGAATACTAATGCCGAAGTTCCAGAATCTCCTTACTACCCTGCAGTATGTGATTGAAACTCTACGTGTTAGAAAAAAATGCTGACTGACACTTTGTTCAAGAAACCCGAAGCGACCGCCGTCAGCCGCTCAAATAGCAGAGGCATCAAAAATCCGCAAACGACTAACCGATTCATTCACGAAATACGATACAGCCGCTCGGCGTATCCGTGACCTACCAACAGACTCTCCAACCCAACAACGTCTTCAAAAGGCAATCTATCAACAAGCTAGCAACTTCCTCCATCTTCACATGCTTCCTTTAAAGGCTCTGCCTCAGGTTCTGAAGCATGCTACTCCCAACGGTAATGCAAGCTCCGCTGGCTTTCCAACAAGCCCGAGTCGCGCATCAACAGAAGGGCATCGTCGACAAGGCTCCGCACTATCGATCATCAAGCCTGGAAACGCCCCCGCCAGTATCAGCAATAGCAGCCTGGCCAGCGAAACAAGTAGTAGCGTCTCTGCGCTGGAAGCGGAGGAGAAGGCCCTGCGTGAACGACTTATCGTGCTCGAAGAGCAAAAATTCTTCGTATCTGAAATGATCGCCGACGCGAATCGGCGGCGTAAATTCGACGAGGTCAGCAGCCTTGCTATGAACGTGGAGGATCTCACTCGCGAGATTGACCGCGTGAATGGTATGCTCGACGGGTTAGACTTCGAGGGCGCCTACTTGGGTAATAAGGCGGCGTGATACACTCTGCTTCTCCACGATCGAGAGCTCCTAATGTCTTATCCCTCCGTCTTCCGGCAACATTGCATATTTAGTTGGTCTCCATTATGGTGTATGGCGGGGTGTTTGGGATTTTGGTAACTGCATAGCACCAGGCGTTTTATGGATGTAACAGTGTTTGCGTGTCCTTCCAGCAGCCCATCCTTCTGGGGGTGCTCTCTTGAAGTCTCTGTGAAAATCGAATGATTTTTAATGATTCTAATCCGGCCATAGCGACGAGGTTGCCTGACGGTTCGCAGGGTCCGTCCGGAGGTGACTGCTGCTTCTGCTGCTGCTTGGTCCACGATAGGGCGAGTTCGGTGACGGGCTGCAAAGACCCCGCGCCACCCCTGAGTATCCTCCACGTTTCACCTTCCGACAGCACCCTTGAACTGAGTAGAACGAGCGCTCTTTTCTAACCTCTCTGCCTTGTGTATCGGGCGTCCTCCAAGTCCAAAGCCTTCAGTCTCCTCGCTCCACAAACTACCCCGCTCAAATTGAACGAGGAAGACCTAGCCATCTTCATTCAAGGAGAATGGGATGGTCGCACTCCCTCTATCCTAAAGTCTTATGCGCCCGCTGAGGTACTCGTCCTGGTACATTCCCCAGATTGCCGCATAATGGTTTGGTTGATAGCATCCTTCGTTTCCTCGTGCTCAATGCCGGATACTTCCTTGGGCTCTTCAGCAGCATCGGTCCTCTACCGTGCATTTTTCCACCCTCTGCGCAACTTTCCGGGACCACCGCTCGCGAAACTGAGTGCGTTATGGCCTTCACGCAAAAATGCGACGGATTCCAAGTTCCATGCCACGGTTGATGCGTTACATGAGAAGTATGGGGATTTCGTACGCATCCGTAAGCTTCCCCTCTCTGCACTCTTGGTGGTGATCAACCTGACAAACTGGTTCGCCCATCCAAGCCCGCGCGAGATCTCCATCAGCAATGCCAATGCTATTCGGGACGTTCACGGGCCAGGTTCCCTTTGTACCAAGGGCCCTTTCTACGATGTCTATTATCCCGCGCGGTCAGTCCACATGACACGAGATTAACGCGTACCATTCTCAGCGAAGGAGGATCCGGGATCTAGGATTTACCACAACAGGTCAGTACTCATAGACGTACTCTGCTTGGGCTGTTCTAAACCTTACAGCGCTTAATCAATACCATCCTCGAATCCGGGAGCACTGTCGAGAATTAGTCTCCCAGATAGACAAGCGGGTAGAAACACCCACCAATGCCTCACCTTCTGCGGGTTCGATGTTATGGGTGAACTTACGTTCGGGAAGTCGTTTGACATGCTGAAGAATGGCTCCAACGCATATATCCTGGATTGATACATCGAGTCCCTACCAATCGTCGGGACTACCCGGGGTGCACCCTGGGTGTTTGTCATTCTTCAGCGACTCCCCATACTCAGTAGGAAGCGTGTGGAGTTTATGGAATGTCGTCAGGCTCAGTTTCAGCTGCGGAAACGGGTCGTTCCTCACCCTTTGTTTTCTTCTGACGATGGATATTTACAAGCGCAGATTGGTCAGTCAAGAACAGACCTCTTCACATATATTCTGGGCGATGGCGTCGAACAAACGAAAACCACCCCAGCTTCAGAAGCTCTTACAGGAAGAACTCGATGCACTTACCGAGCAAGCCGGCGGCGAAGAACCATCCTACCAGATACTCCAGAGGACGCCCTTCCTGAACGACTACATCAATGAGGCTCTGCGACTGTATCCAGCCATCCTAAGCGGCGTCCAGCGGGTTACACCGCCTGGTGGTGCGACCATTGCTGGAAGATATATCCCAGGAAATAAGGTTGTTTCAACGCCGGCCCATTCACTACACGGAGGTAGTCCTACCCCCCGCCCAACCCCAACCCTCACGCCTTGATCCCAGCCCGATGGTCCTCCCCAGATATGGCGCTCATTACCGGAATGGGCGCATTCATCCCATTCCTAACGGGGACGTATTCATGCGCAGGGAAAATCCTGGCGCCTCCTGGAGATGCGCATGTCTCACCTCTCTAGTCTCGATATCCTCGTTTCGGTTTCCTGACGCTGTTAAGGCGAAATATGCCGAGCACGATCTGTTTGATGCGGAGAATGGGTTCGGGGATTATTCACGGCCCACGCTCCCGATTTCGAGTTAGTTTTTCACTGCGTGAGCCGCGGGCGCCGAGGCCCGACATGCCGGCCGTACAAGCTTCGCCGAACCGATTGTGCAAGGGACTCCGGCCGGGGTATGCGGTCGATGCCGACAAAAGGGGGGCAAAAAAAAAAAAAAATTTTTTCAAGCCGAACGCGGGGGTTGAACCCGCAACCTTGAGATTAAGAGTCTCACGCTCTGCCGATTGAGCTAGCCCGGCTGGATGCTGAGAAATGAGGCAATTTTATTGACTGTAGTTTTTGCCCGACCCGAGTGCAAATGTTGTGGGATTTTCGCTTCGTATTTCGGGGGTTGCGTGGGCAAATGTATCCAGAGAATAAGATCCGTTGGCTATGTGCACTATCCATACTCTATATAAGTAGCTAGTAGAAGACGTTTTAGCAGATCCTTTCTTATAAAAATAATAGCAGCCTGCCCGCTTTTTGGCCCGGTAAACTCCGTCATCAGTTTCATAGATCTAATCATGAACGATGTACTTAAAAAAGAGGCATCCACACCGCATCCCCGTAGTCAATATTCTGCGCCCTCGCCTCAAGCCGCTCAATACAGCTCCCAAACAACCGATCCCAGACCCGCGTCTGCTTCCCGTAATTAAAGCTCTTCCTCCACCCACGCCGATGATGCAGGTCATGGTCCTCAACGGCCAGCTCCGCATCACACAGCGCCAGCAACCACGTAATCGGCGAGGGCACCACGGTGTGCACGCGGATGCCGCTATGCCCTAGCACCTCGGCGAACGTCACGTACTCGAGGCAGAGCCACCACGAGTAGAAGCCCAGCGGGAGGCCGATGGCCCACAGCGTGGCGAAGGTGAGAAAGGGCACGAGCAGCATCTCGATGAGCTCCTGCTCGTCGTCGGCGAAGGCCGAGAACACCGCTGTCGGGTGCTTTGTTAGGTGGTGCGTGCGGTGGTACTTCCAGAGCGCGGGGACCTCGTGGCATGCGCGGTGGTAGGTGTAGAACCAGAAGTCGAGGATGACGCCGTAGAGGCTGAGTTTGGCGAGGAACGCCAGCGCCGCCCACGCGGTGACATCCTGGATTGCTGGGAGTGGTGGGAGGCGCGGGTTGTAGGTTATCAGGATGGCGAGGGCGAGCCGGAACGCGGCGGTCTTGTGCATCGAGCCGATCATCCTGCCGGCGGCGGTGTTGGGGATCCCGTCGCGGTCGGCGACGTCGCCGTCGAGGCAGCCGTACTTGTATGTGAGGCGGCGCAGCAGGCGGACTTCGCGGATTGCGGCGGCCGTGTAGGCGGCGTTGTAGAGGAGGAATGCGGCCCATTTGTTCAGGTCGTTGCCTGTCAGAGTGACCCAGGCTTGGTGGAGGAGCATGGGGATGGCGGCACCGACGAGTATAAACAAGTGCTGCGACAATTGGGTCATGTAGGGCATTTTGTCGGTCTTTGCGTATTTGGGGAGCGGTTTCCCGGGGTAGACTGGGTGGATGTTGATATAGTCGATGAAGCGTTGGTATGCGTTCCATGTGCTCCGGTCCTTCTGGTGCCAGTCGGAGGTCATGGAATGGGGGTTGCGGTCGGCTGCCCACCCCATTTTCGTTTATACTGTGGTAGGTTGCGGCTCTGCTTTGTTGGGGGATATAGTTACCCTATACTCGAGGGGTAGTATCGTGATGGTAGGGCTTCTTATAAGAGAGGCTCGGCCCGAGGATATCCAGACGCAGTGAATCTCCATGTGAAGTGGGATGGAGGGGTACAGTTTGATGCTGTCAGGCTACGAGGTATACCTATTTGGGCAATATTTGTTGGGCTTCGCTTAGACGCAGAGGCCAGCCGAGGGCATGTGAGCTCGCATCAATTCGCAAAGACAGAACAAAGCTCAGACCAGTGCATGTTCGCAAGGTATACTGGATGCGCCATAGTACGGAGAATGAGATCTTCGTAGATTGCCCAATAATGGCCTGGGACAAAGTGGGGAAAGATCGAACCATCGCCTGGTTTGAGAATCTGCATGTGCAAGCAAGATGTTTCGTAAGAATATTGCAGCTGGCAAGCATGGCGTGGAATCGGCAATGTCCTCTTGCTGTATGTTGGAACTTCAGATAAGTGGAGCCCACACACATATATATTTAGCAATACAGACAGAGGTGATAGAGACGGTTGCGAAAGTAATGGATACGCAAAGGAGTCGTTGCCTTAGGGTATTGAAACTCGGGACAAAAGTATGAAGATAGCGGGACAAACACATCAGGCGTAACATATATTCAATCCAAAGATTCACTCAACATGGTACGCATCATTGCATGGAGTAAGGTTGCAAAAAGCAAAACAGGCTCATCAAAAGGACAGCCAACGCATCTGCATGCGCTTCCACCACCAAGCGCCAACTAAACTCAATCAGCGGCATTGAAGCTAGTTCTCCCATTGGTAGCACTGCTCGCCATATTGTCGTCCGTCAACTGTCTGATGGTCTCGGTCAGGATCTGGACCTGCTCCTTCAACTGGGCTACCTCAAGGCTGCAGTGGTCCACATGGACGTTGGGAGAGGTCTCGCGGACGGACTGTTTCCATGTGTCGTCAAGCTCAAAGTCAACCTGCTCTGCGATGTGCTCCCACTCTTCCATGTTATCGTCATCCTCCTCTCCACGGCGGCGGTTACGCCTGATTCGATGCGCTTCCCGGAGCTCGAGGAATCCGATGACGAGAAGAAGTGGCGAGTAGATGATACCCATTACAATGTCATTTAGCCTAGCGTATTGTTCGCGAGGTAGCCACCACTCGAAGGGGATAATGAGGAATATTATCTCCACAAGATTGAAGGCTATTTTATCGCCGTCAGTGGCCGCGAATATCTGCCAGTACACTCAGCAGACTTACGAGGTATAAAGACATTTTCATCCGGCGCGCGCACAAATTGCATTGTCTTCTGAGCAAAGATCGCCATGTATTCATCGGTTGCGTTTCCGGAAATAGCTTCGTAGGCGCTGTTATATAAGGCAATCAAGATATTTAGGAGTACTACCAAGTCTGTCAGATACTGTGCCGGCAAGGAGTCACTGAGGGGCATCTTACTGGTCAGGATAATGAAGGTGTAGAAGTAGTAGAGAATGATACCGAACGGGAACGCAAAATCCTCAAACATCCCGAACTCCGGACTTTGCATAATACTGTTGGCCATTCCGATAATGATGTTTTTCGTAAGGAGGGGGCCGTTGTCGACCTGGGCCATACCCGTGAAAGCTTGGAAGAACCCTATCAAGACGACGAAAAGCAGGGCAAAGAATATCAAGCTTTCCTTCATCATCACTCGTAGCACAACAAACATAGCCCCGAAGAACTTGAAGGTGTCGAGGTATAGCATCATGCGCATCCAGAACATTGGTCCCGCAAAGGCGAGGAAGTTGTAACTCAGTTTGTTCATCGCCTGTCTCTGCTCGTCACCGGCGGATGCAGAGTGCGTCAAAGCGGCGATCCGCAGGACGAAGGAGACCGCAAGAAGGCAATAAAGCGTGGTGTTGAACGCGTTCCAAAAGTCGAAATAGTTTCGCCCAATTTTCCAGAGCTTGGTCACCTCGTCGCAGATAAACGCGAGAGTCATGACATAGAGTATGCCTTCGACAACATCTAGATCTCCGGTAGGGTTGACGGTGTTGATAACTTCGGTATACAGAGCCAGGTAGACGAGTGAGAACAGGATCTGGCAGACGCTCTGATAGATGGGCGCCCTCATCCGATCAGGGTGGAAATGAACTCTTAACTTGGTGCTATCTCTCTCACGATAAAAGACAAAATTAGTCGGGTTTCCTTCCTGCTGACACAACCAGCCGTTCCAAAGATATTTGATACACTTCTGGTACCCAGAAGAGCCAATAATTCTCAAGGCGTGGAGATCAACAGCTCGTTCAATGACGTTGACCGGATCGGTTTCCTCTCCGTCGATAAAGAGGGAATACCGCTTAAGAAGGACGTGGATGAGAAGATGATTCTGGTCTTGCTCCGCCTCAATACTAATTGATCATCAGCCACAGATACCTCACGCTTCGCTGGGACGGGACGTGGTACATTCGCTTCGCAATGACCTCACAGGCTGTTGCTCGAAGCTCAAGAAGGTCGGCGTCCCACAATTCCTGCGTCGCTTGGCGCTTGAACCATCGTAGGCACACGAGCAAACAGAATGGGACGCAGTCACGGAGGTCTTCCCCTCCCGCCTGCATAGCGGTCTCGACCACGTCGTGGGTGATAACCCGGCTATTTGGACTCGTGATGGAGCCTTCATCTAGCTCACAGGGGATAACATGTTCAATTTGGTACTTAAGCCGCAATGCAACCTTCGTCACTTCCTTTGCTGGATGGGTAGGGGAAGCTTCATCGCCTGCGTAAGTTGGGAGCACTAATTGATGATGTCAGTCAAGGTCTGCGAAGCTGTATCTTGATGACGTACGCCGATGTCGTTCCGTATCCTGGCGGAACTGAGCCGCGTCCGAGGAAAATATATCCCGCCAGCCCATCTTTACTCAGCGGATGTGAGAGCGTGAAGAAGACGCTGCCAATGGGTTGAAGAGGTCCAAGAGGAGGAGGTGCGAAGGATCAAGAACCTCGTTCGTTGCGGAGTGGCCGAGGGTCAAACCTTATAAAAGGTCAGGATGGGCCCCGCTGCATTCTCAGCCCCAGCCACTTCTGATGAACTCTCGATCGTGCAGCTGCAGCGAACCAGCGAGACCAATCAAGGATGCCAATAATGGCAACTGTTTCAAACTTAATTCGGCCGTCTTGTCGTCTCCTCTTTTTCAGCACAACCCTTTTTTGAGCTGCAGACCAGATGACTACGAACGCCGCCACCACATCCCCTCTTCGCGGGCCTTGGAAGGAGAGAGTCTCAAGCACAACCAAATCATGAAAGGAAAGGAAACTGGCGAAGCTGTGAGATTTCCAGGTTTTGCTTTTACAGACTCACGGGAGCTTTAAAAGCGCTGAGGTGTCTAACCGGTCCCCAGCACAGATGAAGAAGCTTATTATGTACATCAGAACATAGGATAAGGGTAAGATAGATAGAAAATTCCAAGCCGTCATCGTTGCTTGGAGACGATATCCACGGATACAAAATTCACGTCATGTCGTGCAAATATAACGTCCCCAATCCCAGTCAAGTAGGTTCGCCTTGACACCACCTCCGGTTCGAATTTCGTCTCTGAGAGGATGAAACCGCCCCTCGTCTCGTAAATCATGTCATGCCCGGAAAACATTTCTAATGAACTTTTTGCCATCCATCTTTTACCTCCAGCCGCGCAAATCAACCTCGAAACCTTTCTAAGCTCGACACCCTCAACGGAGACGCTTGCGTTCTCAGCCGCTTTTCGTCGTTTCTACGCCACAGGCTCGATCCGTTTTCATAGAGAGGGGGGTAGCTGGTTTACTCGGGGACACCCTCGTCGCTCTCGGACATGCTTTCGTCGCCACTGACTTCCATGTTTTCACGCTCACGTTTCTCCATAAGCTCCTGGAGAGCAGCATCATCGTGTTCCGTGACAGCCTTGGGAGCCATCTTGACGATGCAGCCACCACCAGAGCCCTTGATCGTCGTCTCAATCCTCTGGATAGCTTCTTCAAGCATCTTAATACCATACGTTTTGTCCAGACACTGGCTGGTCAGGACATACAGCGGGGGAGCAACCAGCTTGACTTTTATTTGGTTCTCAGGAGTGTTCTCCGCTTCAGCGGTCCGCAAGGCGTTTTTGACAGCATCGATCCCATCGTACCCAAAACAGGTGACTTCAATGTCGGCGCGCACTTTTGTAGGGTGTGGGGTGAGCCGCTTTCCGATGTACTGGGTCAATTCCTTCTTTACGGCATCGCTGGGGAATTCGACCTCAGCCCACACATCGGGGTTCCTAAGAAAATATGAGTCATCGACTTAATGTCTCAAATATTAGCGAACCGGCCTTACGTGATAGAGATCTTGAACGCATCGTGGGAATGGCCATATTTCCGGTTCAGCGGCCAGGCAATCTGCTGATATAGCGTCTCAAGAGGAGTTTGAGTGGCCTCTGCGACGTGACGCAGGATCGAGTGGACCGCCTTGCTCTTGTTGTACCGCTCCTCGCATTTGATAACGTCCTCACGAGAAACTCGTCGCTTCGAAAGATCAATGTAACCTGAAACCGGAGGTGAGGCGCGTCAGAAAACAGTCTCGCCGGCCGTCCGGGGTTTCCCTTACCCTTCTCTTTGTCCACACGGAGCACGATCACCACCTCGTTGCGGCCGATACGGATAAGTTTCTGGATACTACGGATACGTCTTCGCGAAAGCTCGGAGAGGAGGATCATTCCATCGATGTTATCGTACTCGAGGAGCTTCACGTATGCGCCCATCTCGGCGATCTACAATATTTAGACAGCACGATGAGCGGACTTTCTCGGAATTGAAGGGCGTAAGCAGGTTCGGAATGCATACCTGTTTCACGTTGACCATTACATAGCTATCAACCTCTGGATATTTCTCCTCGTAGAACCGACAATTTGTTAATGACATTTTGGCGGGGTTGCGCCCTCTTGTTGAGCGAGACGGAGAATTCGGCCGGAAACTGAAAACAGTGACTGTGTGCGGATACGAAGCCTCGCAGTTTAAGGACGCTCGATAAGGTTCTTGCTGAGCAAGTTATGCGAAAAAGGCGACAAAACCGACGGGGTGTCCTGCAGCACAATTCCTCAAATAATCACGTTGTGGCGGCTCAAAAGTTCAAATCCCACTTTGGGCTTCGGATACGGTCACGTGAGAAATTAGTTCACCGCCCCGGCAGTATCATGCCCCAGACTCATCCGAGTTGCTTCGGGCTTGACCCCAAGTCGTCATCACGGCCTCGTTAATAAACCGGCTGTCTAAGAATACCCAGCCACATGTTTCCTGGCTGGTGGCGAATGGAATCATCAGACTGACTGCACTTAACCAAGAATCTATATCTTTTATGTATCCAGAAGTCCTGAACTTGACTTACGGCACATCCTCCTGGCCGAAAGTCATGCATTGTACGCCTCCCACGTCGAAGGTCGCTTCGTCTTGCTGACTTTGAGTCGGTGTGCTAGTGCGGTACTTCTTGCTTTTCATAACTACCTCTCAAATCTGGCCTTGATTTGTCTCGTCAACTATTGCTACTTATTACACGAACTCTCTCGGGTATAATCTGGGCTCCATAATCAGCATCTGCATGGGGTTTCGTATTTCTGCCGCTCATTTCGATCATGGCCGATTCCAGGCCATCTGACGCGGATCTGAATCGCTCCCTTCGGGACAGGATTTTCGATATCTTCCGTACTTCGTCCCCAAGCTTCGTACCTAGCTCGGGAACTCATACCGGAATAATGAGTGGAGTCGAATCGGGAGAAGGTAATCCGGCTCGGGGTGTCACCATTCGAACACCCCTGTTGAGATCGTATGACCGGTGTGAACCTCCCTGTGGCTTGGGAGACTCTTGCAATCATGGCACTTTCACCCCGCGAGTGACGACCGACGAGCAGCTTGGATGGCTGACGACTTCTACGTCTGAACTTGAAGGCGAAGGGCCTCATACACCTGGGAACTTCAACCAGCAACCTCTCAGCGTGGTGCCAGCTCTCCATGGCCCCGAGAATCTACCATTAGCCGGCGGGTCGACACCTCTTCCTGTAAAACATAGTAGATCAATGTACGTCAATGGTTATGTCCGCGGAATCGAATACAGCCGACTAATGTTGGTTAGGTACATGTCGTATTACATTCCATTCTTCAATTGGATTACTCAGTATCATCTGTCCTACCTCAGGGGAGATTTCATTGCTGCCTTGACGGTCGCATCGATATATATACCGATGGCACTTTCGCTGTCGAATATCGCCCACGCGCCTGCGATCAACGGCCTCTATTCTTTCGTCTTCCAACCATTCATATACGCTATATTAGGAAGCGCCCCTCTGTTGGTTGTCGGGCCGGAAGCAGCCGGATCTCTGTTAACTGGGACCATTGTCAAGGCCAGCGTTAAACAGGCTAAATTGGGGGAGGAAGATGAGGCGGCCAACGCCATAGTTGTGGGTGTGGCTACTGCGATGGCGGGTGCAATGATCTTGGTAGCTGGGATCTTTAGATTGGGCTTCCTGGATAACGTTCTAAGCCGGCCTTTCTTGAGAGGTTTCATCACTGCCGTCGGCTTTGTTATATGTGTGGATCAGTTCATCCCCGAGCTCGGGTTGGCGGCAGAAGCGAAAGACGCTGGCGTAACCCATGGCAGCACCATTGACAAGCTGGTGTTCATAATTAGGAATATCAGGTTCTCGCACAGCTTAACAGCTGCTGTCGCGTTCACAAGCTTCGCCGTAATTATGGTGTTCCGGTACGTGTCCCCAACCCAAGGACGGTTCATGCTAATTAGCCTGCCATATAGCTTTCTTAAACAAAAATTTCGGCCACGATACCCACAGGTTATCTATTTTCCAGATCGAATCCTTGTCGTTATTCTCTCAGCAGTTTTGACTCAGCAGCTCGGCTGGCACCACAAAGGGCTTGAGGTTTTAGGTGCAACCAAAAACGCTGGTAACGGTGTCTTCCGTTTCGAGTGGCCCTTCAAAGCAATAAAGCACATGCGCACGGCATTGGGTACTTCGTTCATCATCGCGCTGCTGGGATTTTTCGAGTCGTCTGTCGCCGCCAAAGGTCTAACCGGGGTTGCGAGCAAAGGTGTGCAAGGCATGCAAGTCAGCCCTAATAGAGAGATGGTGGCGCTAGGCTTCGCCAACGTTGTTGGTGGATGCTTCATGTCTCTGCCCGCATTCGGTGGGTACGCAAGAAGCAAAATCAACGCCTCGAGCGGAGCTTGCTCTCCAATGAGCAATATTATCCTCAGCGCTGTCACACTGATATGCATCATGGTTCTCTTGCCGTATCTTTACTATCTTCCGGTAAGTACGCAAACTTTATTTCTGTTTCGTTATGCCTGTCTGATAAAGAGCAGAAAGCCGTACTATCCTCGATGATCTCTGTTGTGGCCTATTCTCTGATAGAAGAATGTCCTCACGACGTCGCTTTCTTTGTCCGCGTAAGAGGATGGTCAGAGCTAATCCTCATGTTTCTCATTTTCGTTTCAACAATTTTCTATTCTCTAGAGCTAGGACTTGCCCTTGGCATGGGATTATCAGTCCTAACCCTCATACGCCACTCGACGAAACCCCGAATTCAGATCCTCGGCAAAGTGGAGGGGAGTGACCGGTTTGACAACGCTGAGCTCCACGCGGAGAACGTAGAGCTCGTTGAAGGGGCTCTTATTGTCAAAATCCCCGAACCGCTGACGTTTGCAAACACGGGTGATCTCAAAAACAGACTCCGCCGACTCGAAATGTACGGTACCAACCGAGCTCATCCTTCAATGCCACGGATGCGCCCAGCAGAGCATAACCAAAATATTATTTTTGATGTCCACGGTGTCACCAGCATTGACGGCTCGGGAACACAAGTCTTGTACGAGATTGTGGATGGCTATGTTCAGGTCGGGGCGCGAGTATTCTTCTGCCGTGTCGCCAGTCGCAATGTCTATCGCATGTTTGAACGGAGCGGTATCGTCGAGCGATGCGGAGGCAAGTCGCATTTCGTCGGCCACGTTGATGAAGCGCTCAAACTGGTCGAGACGGAGAGCCAAGTACAGAGTATTTTCAGTGCCTAGGAATCGCCTAGCACTAGGAGTTTAACGCTTTTATGAAGTTGACAGACGTACACGACGAACGATATCCGGATACTGGTATGAGGTGGCCTTTTGGGATAAAAGTAAGCACAAAGCAATGTAATAGAGTCTAATGAAGCAAATTGTCATTTCATTCATTCCTCACACGAAACTGGTATCAAAGCGCAAGAACTATCAAAATCCTCCTTCAAAACCCCAATTAAGTCGGCATATATCATGATTCAAACCACCTTCTCTATCCCAGCAGCGGCCCTGTCTATAACAGCCCGCACAAGCGCCTCCCCACCCCTCAACGCACCTTGATTCCTCTCGCCCTCCTCGCCCTCACCTCCCTCCGAATCCCCATCCACCGCCTTTGCAACAATCTTCATCCTCCCCTCCCCCGTGACCACAAACCCAGCACACGCAATCCTCGTCAAACGCACGTACCCGCTCGCGAACGAAACTCCAGAGCTAGAGCCAGGAGTACCAACCAATCCCAACTCCATCGCAAGATGCTTCTCCAAGTACGCAGAAAGGCCGGAGAGCACAGAACCAGAAACACTTTCTTCTCCTGTCCCAGGGCCGCCGGCGCCGGACCGTGAGTTCGTCCGCAGGAAACTTGCAAATGTCGCGCGGGGTATGCTCACGTTTAGCGCTCTCAGGGACGGCGCGATAGGCGGTGCAAAGGAGAGGGTTAGTTGCATTTCTCGGATGATGTCTTCGATTAGGTCTCCTCTCGTTGTGCGAGAACGGGAGGGCGTTACCCTCTCCACGTAGCTCTCGAGAAGGTCACAGAGAACCCGAGAGGAAAGACGGAGCGAGGAGATGTATGTGTCGAAATTCGAAGATAGAAACGCAATGAAGCTCTCTCGAAGAGCTTTGGGGAGACGAGTTAGGAGGAGTGGAAGGTATGTTGAAGTGCTGCGTTTTGCTTTGCCCTTGCCCTTGCCTTTTTGGTGACGGTTTGGTGGCGCTGATGATGATGAAGGGTCGGCTAGGAGGGCGGCTTTGTATGTGATGTTTTCGTACGAGAGAGTTATGAGAATCCCCACTGCTTGCGAGCTCTCATCCTCTGGTCGGGAATTCAGGAATGAGAGGGTAGAGATTGTTTCCCATGTGCAAGTATTCAGGGCGCCGATGTTAGAGACGCCAGCAGTATCATCCTCGGCGCGCCAGCCTTGCACGTCTGCGAGGGAGTTGGTGAGGTGGTCTCTGAGACGGGTGGCGTATGTTTGTAGCGCGCCTGCGTCTTCGAGGAGAGATCCATGCTTGTTCGCATGATGCAGAGGTGAGAGACGATGTGAGGTCCATGAGGTGTTGAGCAGATGGTGCGGGCTTGCCATGGCCCCGTATGGTCTTGCGTGCTGGGGACGGAGCCCTTTCCTGCTCGGGTTGGAAGGGTGTACCACTGGTATCACATGTCAAGAAGAGCTTTGATTTGGATATACTCCTTCATTCAACTGAAAATCTCCTCCATATATTTTGTTGAATCTCAGTGTCGAACGACGCGGCTTGAGACAAACTTTGCAAACATGACGCGTGCCAAGACAGCCACTTCGGCGTTGGATACCACAGGGCCTAGGTTTCCCCTGATCGGGCGAAATACAACAGTATGTCTCCAAGTAATGCATACAATGGAAGATGAAAGATGAACCCAGAAAGACAGTCCGCTCCAGCTCGCAATGCACCAATCAACCAGCCTATCCCTGACCGAAGTAGGTGTATAAACGCCACATGCCCAAGAGAGAAGAGAGAAATAGGCATGGAAGTAAAGCCAGTAAATGAAGGTAATGGATCACGTATGCCACTCTCCAGACGTTGCCGGTCGGCAGTCAGAACAACCGAATACAATAGGCAGATTGTTCGCAACTACGACGCATTCCATGTCATGGTTCTGGGCTTTCCTTGACGCCAACTCCGCTCTGGTAACGTCGAACCAAACGTCCCGGACTGAGCCGTGGAGATGCACATTGGGTGCGTTTTCAAATACCAATGAGTTCATGTCATCCTTTTCGTTAAGCGTGATGTCATGGTGGAAGTTATACATAAAGTCCTTTCGCTGTATTCGTTGGCTACCACCATCTCCGATCTCCGCTGAGAAATACTCCACAGTCCGTAGGAAGGGAGACACGGTCAGCAAAGAGCCGATCCAACTGTCATCCGAAACTCCAGGCTCGTCGGGGGGTACGGTGTGCTGTAAATAGGATACCAAAAGTTGCATGCAATGATGTGTTGATATGAGCGTAGAAGTGTCTGTAAAAGGTGGTGCCTGCACTATGTTCCGCTGCAACTCCTGATACATGTCTTTGCGGATATGCGGTGGTATCGGCACAGGTAATCGCCCGGCCTCGAAGTCACGCAAAAGAACATTTGTTTGCTCACGTCGTGCTTCGGCGTAGGTTTCAAGGAAGTATAGAGTATAATACCTATCAGTTAATTCGGTTAGCATTCTGGTATAGTTCAGGGTGTCTGAAACTCACATAAGTGGTGAGAGATGGAACCAGATCCTTGCAGTTGCTCTCTTCATGAATTCACCTCGGTCTATCCTTGAGGGGAATGATGCTTTCATATAGCCCGGCTCGCTGTGTACGAATCGATCCACAACACGGTCCGCGAGGTAGTAGCAAAGTTTCGAGCAGAGCTTCTGCCGCCGGCGGAGACTATACACATAGCGGAAGGTATAGAGATGGCCACCTCTAGCGCTCTTTGCAGGTGGGAAAAGGTCCGACAATAGAACCACGTCATCCGCTGGATTCCGTGTATACGTTCTTTGGCTATCTATCGGGGACGGGAGGGTTCCGTGGCGGCGCTGGCGGAGGTATTGACGTGCGATCAATTGCTCATGGGTAGTGAGAATTTGGTTGAAGGCTTTGCAGACCAATTTCAACGAAAGGAAGTCCGTGACCCCGCAGTATGCAAATATTGTGATCTGGAGTTCGACTGGAAGGAGATCCCATGGCGACGATGTGGGGATTTGACGGTTAACTTGAGCGACACTGGGATTATGTTAGCACTGCCTCGACCGCTCAGCTTAAAATCCAAAGGTACAGAGAGCGCCATACACAGACAATGAGGAAGAAGACGGGAACACCCTGTGCCGAGACGAGGCACGCTTTTCAGTTTCAGCCTGCTTCCTGAGGCTGGAAGCGCGGGCTCTTTTCACTTGGGACGAAAGTAAGTGCAGAAGAGAACTCATCATCAAATGAAGGCAGACATGGAGATTCGAAGCCCCGGCTTCATCACCACCAAAGAAAAGGTACAACCACCCCGAAGCCAGAAGGCTGGTTTTGGAGTTGGCGGCTCCATGAATCCTGTTTTCCGTCTGTTGATCAAGAAGGGAGGAGCGGATGACTAAGCGAGCTCACTGGCAGGGGCAGTGCAGTTGAAACATGTGGGCAAGCTTTCTGGTTTCATGAGGGTGGCTTCGGGAGGCCTAACGAAGCTATAATTGGTTTGAGTTGGTGGTCAGCTTGGTGGGTGGTGCTGTCCGTGAAGCCAGAAAAGATACCGGTCGATGCCTCGATGCGATCGGGCCCAGACCTCCAACCACCAATAGTATGGCTTACGTCACTGGCCAAAGGGATTGCGTGAAGATACCCCAAGTCTCTCAAGTATATATGAGGTGAACAATCCCTCCAGTTCGGCAGGTTTTCCAACATCAAGTGTACGAACGAAGATGAGCGACAACATCCTTATCATCGGCGCTACAAGGGGCCTGGGCGCTTCGCTTCGAGATCTATATGCATCAAAGCCCTCAACCGAACGGGTCTTCGTAACCACTCGGGCTGATAAGGCACCGGAGTCTCAGCCGCGCGTTTCATGGATTCCGAATGTTGATCTGACGAAGCCTGATGTCGGACAGAAGCTCCTCTCGCAACTCCCCTCCTCGCTCTACCTTTCAACCGTGATCATCAACGCGGGGTACTTCGGCTTTGAGAGCTTTGACACGCCGGACTGGGACAAGGAGGTGCAAATGTACACCACCTCCGCCATCGCTCCAGTCTTTATAGTCCAGCAGCTTGTCAAGGCCGGGGCCGTGACCAAGGGCAGCAAGGTGATTCTCGTCAGCAGCGAGAGCGGCAGCATCACGTTGCGCCACGAGAAGGAGGGAGGTGGGAACTATGGCCACCATGCTAGCAAAGCGGCTCTCAACATGGTGGGGAAGCTGCTAAGCTTGGACTTGAGGTCCAGTGGTGTAGCCGTGGGTCTAGTCCATCCCGGATTCATGCGGACGGAGATGACCAAGAGTGTGGGATTCGATAAGTACTGGGATGCTGGTGGAGGTGAGCCCAATCCATAACCCTTATTTCCCCATTGATGCTGCTAAAGAAACCCCTAGCTGTTACTCCCGATGAAGCAGCTCAATCACTCGCTGTGTTTATTGACGGCTTTGACATTAGCAAGACTGGCCAATATTGGGCACCACGGGGTCCTCGGTACGCTTCTTCGAAATAGCCCCAAACAAGATGAGAAAAATCGCTCCACTGACGGTAGTCATTCAGGGACATTGGGACCGCGGAGGCGGTCTTGGGAGCCGATTTGCCGACTCCCTTACAGCTACCTTGGTAGTAGATGTTCTGCCAGTGAATACCGAACAGACCTAAGACGGACATGATTGACGAGAGATCATGATCAAATCAGATGATATATGAGTTAGTATTGCCACAGAATGAAGTTTAATACTCTGTAAATGCTCCTTATGGCTACTACTTCTACGACTACTGGTACTATCACCAGCAGTCCCGACGGTGGTAACTCATTCAGCCCACAGCCAGACCTAGCTTCGATGAGCAAACAAAACTCAGGATAAGAGAAGGACAAACCTTAGGATCTGCCACACTTGCCCTAAGAGCAACAGAAGAGCTGCGGTCTGGAGAAGGAAGCAGCACAGAATTAGACTCACCCCGTTTTCCGAAACAGAGCGTCGAACGCGGTTCTAGAAAGGCCCTGCTTCCAATAGGAAAGAACGGCCTGCCACCGAGATAGGTCTAGTCCACGGCACCTGCCTTGCGAGCATAAGAACCTGGTGCCCTAAAAACCTTGGAAGGCAGGCGCCACTGCTGCTTTGGATGGACTGGGGAAAGAGCGATGGACTCCTACGTCCCGTACCACCTGCCTCCTGGGATTTCGCAGCAGCGAAGGCACGATTGCTCAAGATTGGCAGGAGCACTAAGCATTCATCGCACTTGCCTTACCGAAATGAACAGGGATTCGCGAACCGGGGAAGGCGCCAAGGAAAAGTGTTCATTGGGGCGAAAGTGCCCCTTTGTTGCCGTGTAAAAGGTACCATCGTCAGGACACCGTCGCAAGGACGGCCACCGGGAGCTAGTGTACCTGGGTAGTAGGAGGCAAGAGAAATTCCATGGTATCATGCAATTCTTCCTGCTGTGGAATGATAGAAAGGACACCGATTAGGAAGGCGCGACAGGCCTTGGGCCCGGCAATTGTTGGGATCCGAAGGAGCGATGGGCGATCGCGACCCGTCGCACTTGCCTTGGATTGGATACAGAATAATCGGTCTTATCGGAAGGAGCAGTCGGGATGTGTGAGGGAGTAGATCGCGGTTGCCATGCAAAGAATGGATACCGCAAGTTGGAAGAGACGACCAGGGAGAGAATGATATGTCGGAGGGGCGATGAGCAAGGACCAGCAAAAGGAATATTCTATCTGCACTCTGGGAAGGCACGTTACGAAGTGCCCAATTTTTTTTTTTAAAAAAAATAAACTCTAAGGCAGTTTTAAGATATCCTTGATTAATTCCACAATTGTTTAGTGATATTCTCCAAGTATTGTTGACGAGGGAGCCGGGACAGTACACCTGAGCAAAAAGGGGGGGAAAAAAAGGTGATTTTTGCATCATCCGTGAATCGAACACGGGCCTCGTCGATGGCAACGACGAATTCTACCACTAGACCAATGATGCTAAGTACAGATCACATTCTCATATTCTGACTATATGTTGAACCTGGAAGTAAGGTCGAAGCAAATGAACAAGTCAAAAGCCGTTAAAAGCGCTCGGGAAATATGGCGAGGTCGGCCGAAAAGGCGTCCAAAGCCCATCCAGACATATCACGAGTCTACGATGGTACACTTTCAATACGAAGGAAAATATAATCGACAATGCCCACATCGCAAGAGGGCTGACTGCGGTGGGTGCGATACCCACCTCTTGGCCCCAATTGAAAGGAGAAAGGTTCCAAATATTCAAAATGTGAATGTTGAAGCGATTTACATCGAGACTGGCTGCCGAAGATGAGCTCGACGGAACGAAGTGGTCACTTCCGTCGCAATATTTGTATCGAGCCATAGGGGGGGAATGCATCTGCCGAACCTCCAAAACGCACTTCACTGGAGAGACTCGGCCCTCCCAACAATTCCCTGTAACGGCGACATTGAAGCATCCATATCTGACAACCCACCACGACCAACATCAGACGGAACCATCATCGCCGCCAGAAAGCCAGCCAATTTCCCAATCCAGTTATACGACGACAGACCAGTGAGAATCCTGGAACAAGAGCTGTGGAGCACTGCCACATTGTGCCCGTCGCCCGGCGAGCTCAGTTCGAGAACTGCGCATCGAATTTGGTGGCTTGGCGCGCCGCTTCCAGATCAGAGAAGCCGTGAGTTGGGGGGGCTTTGCGATAATGGAGTGCTTGAGAGCCAAGATGAGGGTTGTGGAGCAGAAAATTATCCACACGGAAGAGCTCCGTGCTTGCATGAAACTCCGCATCGAAGGACATCAACATTGGTCCACTTGACTCACATGATTGAAAGGCTCGCTTGCCCGAGAACCAAGGCGTGATATGTGGCAGTGCTCGAGCCTCTGGGCTTTGAGAATGATGTAACAATTTGTGGAGTTTGTCAAGGAGGACAACAACAATCTGGCCGATGGATTGTTGGCCCAAGCAACCAAGACAAGAACAAGCCAAAGAGAACATTGGAAAAGTTGGTCCTCCTCCCTCTCAGCCTTGGGAGCGGAGCCCATTAGCATCGCCTGTCCAATGCAATTGCGGGAAGATGCGAACTTCCCCAGACAGTGCACTGCCCAGCAGAACCAGCGCCCCACGCCAGGAGGCCGTGTTTGCCGACCGTGGCCAAGCTCCCCAACGCCCAGTGACGTCCCTGATGCCGACCTCAGCCAACTCTACTTAAACATCGGGAGTCGCCCTTTCTTTTTCCATCCTAGCTTCGAGAGCAAAAATCCAAATTCACGAGGCATTCTCGTGGTCTCTCAACCAGCTTTATCAACAGGGTCATCGCATACCCTCTCGCTGTCATCGTCAACCGCAAGTTGCTATTAACCCAATTCCCTCCACAATGTCGGCTGAAGGAAGCTCCACCATCAACGGGAAACACCCTGCCCACCCTGCCCACCACGACCACGGTGGTCTCGTCCATGTGCAGCCACCGCGCCTGTCTGACTTGCAGCCCAAGTACGCCTCCGTGATCGAGCATGATGAAAGCAACCCCGAGGCGCACGGGTGGTATGCATCTTTCAGTATGTCAAGCCCCCTGGGAGTCGAGCACTGGGAAGCTAGCGCTGACGAAGGTTCCTACTTTAGAGCACTCTCTTGGAGAGTGCATCGGCGCTCTGGGTATTGTTCCCTGCTGCCCTTGCCCGAACCCCTTCAGGCCCGTTCAACAAGGTGAAGTCGGTCTGGTGACGCGATTCGGCCGGTGCGTAATTTACAGAGCAGGAATACACCAACTGAAGAAATGTTACTAACAGCACCCTAGATTCGAACGCGCAGTGGACCCCGGTCTAGTCAAGGTCAACCCTCTGAGTGAGCATCTTATTACCATCGATGTGAAGATCCAGATCGTCGAGGTGCCTCGCCAGGTCTGCATGACCAAAGACAATGTCACTCTGAACTTGACATCCGTCATCTACTACCAAGTCGTCTCGCCTCACAAGGCGGCGTTTGGTATTTCCAACATCCGTCAAGCGCTCGTGGAGCGTACCCAGACCACGCTGCGACATGTTATTGGTGCGCGTGTCTTGCAGGATGTGATCGAACGCCGTGAGGAGATCGCCCAGTCGACATCGGAGATCATTGAGGAAGTCGCCGCGGGATGGGGTGTTAATGTCGAATCCATGCTTATCAAGGACATCATCTTCAGCGATGACCTCCAGGACTCTCTCTCTATGGCTGCGCAGTCCAAGCGTATCGGTGAGAGCAAGGTCATTGCTGCTCGCGCCGAAGTCGAGTCTGCCAAGCTCATGCGACAAGTATGCTGGCAATCTCCTTTCTAAAACGATAGAAGTGCTAATAATCATCTACAGGCCGCCGATATCCTGTCATCTGCTCCGGCTATGCAGATCCGATACCTCGAGGCGATGCAAGCTATGGCCAAGACGGCGAACAGCAAGGTTATTTTCCTTCCTGCTACTAACCAGACGGTTCAGCAGCAAATGGCGACTGCCGAAGGTGCTGGCGAAGGACCTAGCCGCTACGCCCCTCCCTCTGGGCAAAATAACGATGGATTCCAGCACGCGATCAACGCACGTGTGGTGGAGGACATCTGAGCGCGACGCGTTCGATTACGGGGCATGAGTGATGGGATTGATTTGGAACTTTTGTAATTGTCGGCTCTGTGGCCTTGTCCTTTTTTTGTTGAACCACGATACCCGCCTTTTCTCTTGAAATTGTATTAATTGAATTCAGTCGACTTGTGTCCAAAGCCTGCTTTCTTTGCGGTGACCAGTGGTATATTCGGAATTGTCACACCGCATCGAGCTACCCAAATTGCAGTAAAAGTAAATCTCAAGACGAGCCTTGTGATTCTTACTAGGTCCCCTGTGTCTTGTATCGTCCATACCCCATCCTGCCACGAAGCAGTGGCGGGCGGTGAGCCTCGAATCGAGGTGAGTTCAGTGTGGGGACATCTTCCTTCAGGTCCAGCAGACAGTCCAGGATGTTTACTGCTTCGGCCTTGAAAGATGCCAACTCACGATAACCGGTCTCCTTCATACCAACCCAATGGCCCCATCACAAGCTCCCAGCGCAGATTCATCATCTACGCAGCAACACGCATCGACAAACACACCAGCTCCCGACTACACAAACCCGTCCTTTGACCCCGTCGACTTCCTCAATGACGTCCTCCCGCCACTGGCCCTGCCGTCGCAATCACAGCCCCAGAGCCCCCGGGCCGTAAACCTCGCAGACCTCTCCACCCGAGTTCAATCTATCCTCTCACAGGCCAACGCACAGAACATACGGCACTCCGCGACTCTCACAACTCTCACCGACGAGATCCTCCGCAGCGGCAACCGCCTCGCGTATGAAGTTGAAGTCCTCCGCGGCGAGACGATAACCCTCTCCGAATTGTTGACGGAGGGACTAGCCGAAGAAATTTCACGGTTTACGGATACGGCATCGACGGTCGGAGAGGAGGGTCAAGACAAAGATAAAGACCAAGATACGAGTGGGGATGGCGAAGAAAAACTGACTGCGGTCGAGGAACCGGAATACATAACTAATCTAAGGACACTCAACCAAGTCCGCGCGCGTCTGGAAGATGTCGTGAAGACCTTTGGCGACGCAATGGAATGGCCGCTCCCACCCTCCGAGACGTCACTCGCCTCGTCGTTCATCTCTGTTTCCGCGCCGGAGCCGGGACCTGACAGTCATAGTCGCGAGGAGAAGGGGCAAGAAGTGGCAAGGAAACTGCGCGCGGAGATTTCCGAGTTACTGGATAGCGACCCTGGTCTTGCTGGGGTCGAGGCGGCGACGCGCAGGGTCGAGGCAATACGGACGCTGGCGACGGTGTGGAAAGGGACGGCGGAGGAGAAGGCCAGGAGTCGGTTTGTGGAGGGGTTAGTGAAGATGGTTGAGGAGCGACGGAGGGCGATCGAGGCTGCGGCAGCGCCGTCGCGACAGACATTTACTTCTGGCCATTCGCGGGGCCATCAACGGCAGGAGAGTGAAGGGCCTGGGGGTGGGATTTTCAGGAATCTACAGCGGTTACGGGATGAGATTTATTTGGAGTGATCTGGCGAAGCGTTGCTTTCCTCTGCTGTATGGGTATGTATGTAAGGGTGTTGGCTGGGATGGTTTATGTGCCGAAAACATTGTTATGGCATTGCATGCGCCATTTACTGGCATTTACAAGGAATATCGTCATCGAGTTGGCGGCGAGCGTTGCGGCCGCCTCTTTCCCAACTCGGAGAACCTGGGGTGTTGAATCAACCCAAGCTGGAATGCTTTTCCATGAGGAGCATAGCCTCGGCAGTCCCAAGAGCGTCTGTACGAGCCTGTGCCATGGTTAACGAGCGAATCCTTGCCGCTCGTGGGGGCCGGAGTTGCATGGCCAACATCACCGGCAGGGCCTCGGAACAGAAGGGGAAAGATCCCTGAGGCCCTTGCAGGAGACGAAGACGGGCGCTCCTCCGCCCCGATGAAAAGCGTGGTGCAAGATGAAGATCCGTCGTGTCCAGCGAGCAGGATTCCACCAATCGCCCCCGCTGTCAACCTGAAACGGCATGGGTTGGGGTCCGACAGTCGATTACGCGGCCAGCGGTAAAAAAGAAAAAAAGGTGAAAGACAGTGGAAGGGGGGCTTGGCTTGGCTGGTTGACAGATGTGAGGCTCAGTCGAGGTTCGCGAGCATTGTATATAGAACGCAGCAGACTCAGTGCCTGGAGGGGAGACAGTCAGTCGATCGATGCCAGAGAGAAGAAGATTGGCAGGCGCTCATCTGAAACGCCATCCAGAAAAGCCTTCCAAGGTTTCCGCTGCGTCTCCTCCGAGCCCGTGGCGATCGCTGAGGCTTTCGTCATCACAGATACGCGAGTCGGCGACTGCAACATGGCCTCTTCTCTCGCTCGTTGATCTTCTCCTTTTCTTTCTTAAACTCCGTCCCATCCTGAGTTCGATTTTCCCTTCCATGGTGGTCACGTTTTGCGCAGGCATGTTCATCTTCAACGTTGGCCCGTTCCACAACTAAAATCGGCGATCGCCCCCCCCCTTGCTCTCAGAAGAACATCAGGATTCAACACCTTCTCTCGTTCACATGGACTCCGGTGGCCTTCTGGACAGCCTGGATGGCTCTGTGCCTGGTCCATGGGTTGATCAGTACAATTCCTGGCGATTGTCCGCCACGAGATTTCTACAACAGAGCAACTACCGTCGTCCGCGACCGCGACCATTCCGGACGGCTTTCATAGGCGCAGCATGCTTCTTTGTGCTGATCCTCCTCTTGCGCTCTTCCGGCAGCGAGGTAAGTCTTTTGATGGAATTATAGTGGGTCGGAAGACAATTGACACTCGCAGCCGGAGGTCAACTACTGGCTCCAATATCCCTCATATCACCCCTTCCACGAGAAACCCGAAGACGCCACGATTGTTTCCCCCAAACTCTCACTCGACCGCAATGATACCTTGCCGCATAATCTACAGAAGACTAATCCGTCATTCCATCTCGTCCTGCCCGCCACGCGGAGTACACCCGGCCTCTGCCGTGCGCTGACTTCGGCCATGATCATGGATTACCCCCCGCCGACTCTCGTTCGCTACGGGAGACAACTGCCCGAAGGCTCAACCGGACACGATTATATGGTTGATAGAATTACCGGAATATACAACTTCCTCGCATACACCCCACGATTGGAGGACCACGACATCGTGCTGATTGTAGACGGTTTCGATATCTTTTTCCAGTTGCCTCCGGAAGTCCTCATTACACGCTACCAGGAGCTGTTGCGGGAGACGAATGCCAAGTTACGCGAGAAGTACGGTATGGTGACGGTGGAGCGACCATTCCGCAAGGACGGAGTGGAAACACTCCAAAAGTACTCCCAGCGCGTGATTTTCTCGGCGAGTAAGGAATGCTTCCACGCTCTTGGTGAGGATGCGGGCTGTGTTAGCGTCCCTCGTTCTTCACTCCCTCCAGACGCGTACGGGTGGAAGACGGATACGCAGGAACAATTGACTCGGCCACGATGGCTGAAGCCCGGTGCCGTTATCGGGCAAGTGGCAGACCTAAAATTGATCTATGCGCAAGTTCTACGATTCGTCGAGGAGCACCGCGCCGTTGAGGGCGATTACCTTGCTTTGACGCAGATGTACGGCCGGCAGGAGTACGTTCGCGAGCTGGAACGACTGAGAACTACAAGCGGTTTCAGGGAGACGTTATACAGGTGGATTGGCATCTCTGAGGCGACGAATATCACTAGTGTGAGTCCGAGCCTGGAGTCTGGACAACGGTACGAGTATGGGATTGGCGTGGACTTCGAATCTCGACTATTTTTCAACTCGGTCAATGCGAAGCAGGACGTCGAATGGCTGAAATACAACAACATCACCAAGACATCAAGAGTGCAGATGGAACACCGCGTACCCAGAGAGCATCGTCTGCTACTCCCCGATGATGTTTCAGAACAAAACCTAGGCAACCCTTTCACGCAGCCGAAATTTGGAAAGGACGAATACATAAATCCCCCATGGAACGACACTTTGGACTATCTCCCGAAAAATCGATCATGGGACAATGTCCCTCTGCTGACGAACATCCATTCTGCGGAAGTTCCGGTGCTTGTCCATATGAACTCCAAAGAAAAACGGACTGTTCGGGATACCTGGTGGTCGAACATGTGGTACTTCCCCTGGGCTCGAGCTCTCCTTCGCAAATACATGCGTGCACAGACCGGCTTCGACGCCGCCCAAGACGCGCTCCTAGGCGGGCGGGACTGGTGGGATGCACGCGGCGGCGCCGGGGGCATTTGGACGGACAAGGGCGAGTGGATCGATTATCCGGAGGTCTGTTCTGGGTTTGAGCGCGACGTCTTTGATGACGATATGGGAGTCTTTGGAGAGGAAGGAGGAGACGGCTACGGTGGACCCGTCTACAATCGGTTTGGCAATTTGATCAAGGGGAGAGAATTCTAACCCTGCCTAACATTTTACTTATGCATGTTAGTGCGCGCTGCGCACCTTGCACCTTGCTTTTGGCGTTGGGGTCTGTCTTGTCCCCCTTATGGATGGCGTACGGTTGACGATCTCTTGCTTCCAATTTCTTTACTGTTACCCCAAAGATACCAGATAGATGCGAGCGATGCTACGAGTATGCATATAGCTGTAGCCAATAGACTGAACCACTACTTCGTGTTTTCCATCGATCTCCCAAACGCCAGAACCGGGTATATATATACACGAAACCACATATCAATACAGACACCCTAATGCGACTACGTCGTGGGGTCCCCCAACGTCTCTCGAATAATCGCCAGAATCTCACTCACATTCTCATCGCTCAACCTCTGCTCCCGCTCCTCAATCACTGTATCAATGAGCGCCAGCGCCCCATAATCACCCGCCGCCCCTTCACCTTCTTCTCCCTCGACACCATCCCCATCAACCCCCTGGTCCGCTTCCTCTCCCTCATCCCCCACAGCAACCTCCCCGTTATGGTCAAGGTCAACCTCCATCCGCTCATCTTCCTGCACCCCGCCACCACTCTCACCAGTAGACCCGGCACCCGCCGCCGCCGGCAACCCAATCCCCAGATTAGCAATCATCAGTACCTCCCCCTTCGTCAACCCATACGGCTGCAACCTCGTAATCAGCTCCCGCAGCGCATGATCTAACCCGGTCTGCTCCTCCTGTCCATGATCCTCTCGCTTCTCCGCCTTCCAATCCTCACCCTCCGCCGAAGCAGGCAACGAATTTTGCGGATACCTCAGGAGATGCGGCGCAAGACGAGCCGCATAGTTATGTATCTACGGCGCGATCAAAATGGTTCGTCAGCCCTCGCCCTCGCCTATGCCTTCCAAATTACAAAGCCAAACCAGGAACTAGCGAGGAAGAGAAAAGGGGAATGTGGGAGATGGGGGAACACCAACCTCCTTAACAACGGTATTATGATCGCGCAGATCAGGACTCGGGATCCAGTGGCGCTGGTTCACGCCTGGTGGGGGGTTTGGTGGGCGACGTGGTGGGTTTGCGGAGAGGTACGAGAGGACTTCGATGTTTGTGAGGGTTGCGGATTGGGGATCTATTATCTTTTCATCCGTTAGCTCTTTTTTTTTTTCAAAGAGAAAAGGGCCCAGCGTAGAGAGAGACGTACCCTCATTGTGAATCGCCGGGGTGAATGATGGTCGTGCTCGACAATGCTGGTGGTGACTCGTGAGGGGGAGGGAAAAATTAGGCGGTGTCCATAGAATATCCCGAATTTTGCCGGCAGAATTTGGCAGTTGCTCTCCTGAAGAGTGGCGGTAACTCGTACGACATCTATGCAAATCTCGCAAGGAGATGTGATTCTCATATAATATTCCCGATCGAGATTTCGTTGTGTGAGCTGCTATCCAGCCGCGCTCTCTATGATGTGGTATTTTGTTCGGCTATTTGATGTGTGGTGGTAGACGGCCCAGTGGTAGTCGTTTGGGATTGGGATTCTCTGGATGAAGAGGGCTAGATAGAGGGTTTAAGGAGGAGGGTCATTCTGAAGAAATGCAAAGGAGATATAGTGTAAGAAATTGAGGAGGCAGATAAATGATCAACATGTTTAGATTGACTTATATGCCGAAACCAAGCTGAAGCCCAACAACAGTTGTATTAAAAGAAAATCTGAAGCACCTTGCGCCGGGAGGGACCAACAATTCCCGTCCTGAATGCCACCCAAACAATTGCAACTAGCAGCGAGAATAAATCACAGAAAAATCAACCCACATGGTGTGATATCATACAGAAGAAAGGAAGAAAATCTGTCGCAAGAGCTTTTAGTTTTAGTCATCCCTCTTCTTTTTCTTCTTCTTGCCGTCTGCGCCGTCGTTGTCGTCTGATCGCTTGCGCTTCTTCTCCTCGCCCTTGGCCGCCTTCTTGGCTTCTTTCTTGGCCTTCTTGATGTCCTTCTTGCTGACGGCGCTGGGGTTCCCAGCAGCGTCAAACTGAATCTCGCCTCGCTCGAGCTTGCGTTTGTATCGCTTGACGCTTAATCCGGCCTTCTCCGCTAGTTTCTCAAGTTCGGACTCCTTCTTGGGCTTCTTCTTGTCGGGTTCCTCCTCCGACTCGTCGGAGTCGGCACCGTTAACGGCAGGTTCTTCGTCGGAGTCGGCGTCAGCCATATCCTCATCCTCAACCTCCTGGATGAGCTTCTTCTTCTTCTTCGCCGGTGTGGCCTCATCCATATCCATAGCATCAGCGTCAGGATTGTATTTCCGGACTTCATTGAGGTTGAATTTCCCAGGCTGAGCGGGTGTTCCGTTCGGTGCGATGGCGACACCACGGGGCTTGAGAGGCTTGCCCTCCAACGCGGCGAGCTTCCTCTCGAGATTGAACCGGGCCTCCGTACCGAGGGCAGACTTCTCCTCCTCCGCCACATCGTCGTCCCAGTCAGCAAGGGCATCGACACGGAGACCGAGAGACGCCTTGGCCGCTAACACACGCGCCATCTTACCCTTGTTCTTTCCGGTGGCTTGACCGATAAGAGAAGCGTGGTAGATGAGACCGTACTTGGGAGTGTCGTGCTTGGTCTTCAGAGCGCGGAAGAGGGCCTTCTCGGCACCGAGGATCTGAAGAGTACTGGCAGGGCTCTTGGAGAGGTTGGACAGGCTACCGGCGTGAGCGATAAGCCGGGCACCAACCAGATCACCGACAAGAGCCGTAAGGTTGGGCGCAATAGCATTCATACGAGCGGTGATATAGCCGGCGAGCTGCGAACGATACTCAGAGAAGCCAATGACCTGCTCGGCCAGAGCCTGTATGTTGTCCAAATCCTCCTCGCTGATTTCTGTACCCATAGACCTGTCCGCTGCCGCCTTCACGGCACCCTCAATCTCTTCGGGAAGAATCTCCGCGAGATCCGAGGACTCCCAGTTGGTTCTCATTCCCATTTTTAAGACTAGCCTTGAGTAGGCGATGTTGTCGTTGAGGATCTTAGCCAGTTCAGGGAAATGCCACCCGTACCATTCCTTCACACGCATGGCGTAGTTGTTCAATTCCTTATCCAAATCATCTAGCAGACCAATGGCCTGGACGATCATAGTGTCGATTTTATCGGGGGAAAACTTGAGCTTGTGTCTGGCAAGAGAGTGGGACAGACCCAGAGACATGGTGGACATGTCTTGGGGAAGGAGGCCGGGAATTAACGTGGGCAAATGTTCACGGATCGCACGATAAATATCGGCTGTTGTGGAATCGGCAACCAGCGAGATGTCAAGACCGGGCAGCTTTCCAATGGCGTTACCTGTAAAGCAAAATGTCAACTACAATGTCGCGGAGAAGGCTTCGCGACCATCTGCACCTACCGAGCTTGGGATCAGCAACGGCCAGCGAGACCTTCTTCTCATCCTTGATCCCATCGAGTAGGCTAGCAAGGCGAGGCGTAACCTTTCCTTCCACAAGGGAAGCAACTTCCTCCAGAGCGGTGGTCGCGCTGTCGAACTTTTGGAAGGTCTTCAGTTTCAGCCTATCTCGATGTTAGACTAGTCCGTGATGGAAAGATTTTCGCCTGCTGATTGGAGATGGCGAGAAGATTTGAACAAAATAGCGGAAGGCCAGAAGATAGACCGGCTTACAGATTTGAAACGCCCTCTGCTGTTGCAGCCTCCGTCGCAAGATCGTCCCGCTTCAAAAGCTTCTTGTCCTTAGCCTTGAGCAGGGCGTAGCCCGCGCTCGTCTCGGTCAGAATAAACAGCGTCATGGTGTGTGGCCTCGACTCCCGGGTGTCGGAGATTCAGATAAGGACGACAGCCAGAGGTGAGGGGGGGAGGGGAAGGCGAAGAGTTGGGCGACCGTGGACTCGATCCTCTGCGAGCGTCCTGCTGGAGGGATTTTTTTTTGCTCCAAACTGAAAAGTGCAGAAAATCCGCTGCCGTGGCTGGTGGCCCACTCGTGTGGCTCGTGCATTGGTGAGGCGGTGCGTAACGCTTATGTAACACCACAAGCCAAAGAACAGCAGGATGCTGGAACGTCCGATACTGATGCGGAGAGACGTTCTGGATACCAGGTATTTGCGATTAACCACCCCACCATGGAGGGACTGTTTTTCAACGTCAACAACGGGTAGGTCAAGATCATGGTTGGGCTCTGAAAACCTCTGGAGCAGCTAGCTGATAGGACCGCAGCTACATCGAGGGGATTGTTCGTGGATATCGGAACAGCCTCCTCAACGGACAACATTATTCGAACCTGACACAATGCGAAACGATCGATGGTGTGCCTCTCAGCGACTCTATTTTCAGTGCCTGCTCTGACTTGCCTTTGGATAGATGTCAAACTGCAGTTGGCGCCTGCATATGGCGACTTCCTCGGAGCTCTTCCTCCCAACCCCTCCACCTCTGCTCTCGCCGGAAAGATGACTGATAAGCTTGTCGCCGAATTCCGCTACCTCCTCGCGCAGGCCACGGGGTCAACCGCTAGATTCCTGCAATTTCTCACGTACGGATATATGATCGACAACATTGCTCTTCTCATTACTGGTACCCTGCATGAGCGTGATACACGGGAACTACTGCAGCGATGCCACCCCCTCGGATGGTTCGAGACATTGCCCGTACTGTGTGTTGCGACAAATATCGAAGAACTGTACAACTCTGTGTTGGTTGAGACACCACTGGCTGGCTACTTCAAGAGCAGTCTTAATCACCAGGACCTAGACGAACTCAACATTGAAATCGTCCGCAATACGCTCTACAAAAACTACCTTGAAGACTTCTACCGATTTGTCACTACCGACCCTGACTTCAAGGGTACGCCGACACAAGAAGTAATGGCAGAAATCCTGGAGTTCGAGGCGGATCGACGTGCTATCAATATCACCCTGAACTCGTTTGGCACAGAGCTTTCCAAGCAGGAGCGGAGGAAGCTCTATCCCGAATTCGGTAAACTCTATCCCGAAGGGTCACTAATGCTTTCTCGGGCCGACGATATTGAAGCTGTGGCGCTGGCCGTGAGCGTATCCTCGGATTACAAAGCGTTCTTTGACGCTGTAGGCCTCACCCAAGGCGGAGGAGGGCTCGGCGGTATGGGAGGTAGCTCCGATGGCAAGAGCTTGGAGGATTTGTTCTACCAAAAAGAGATGGATATGAGCAAGATCGTATTTACCAGACAATTTACCCCTGCTGTGGTGTACGCCTGGATGCGACTGAAAGAACAGGTACGTTAGTTCCGTTGGTTGTTCATCCCTTGGCTAACACTTCCCAGGAAATCCGAAATGTCACCTGGATCTCGGAGTGCATCGCTCAGAATCAAAAGGAAAGAATTGGAAATTTTATCTCGGTTTTCTAAACCTCTCCGTATCGATCTCCTTCGATATCCCCTGTTGATCTCGACCCTTAGCGAACCCACTCTCCCCGCTTCCTTCCATACCCCTTTTGCTTCATGCAATACATTCCCCAGTTGTACGAGCGTATCCATCCATTGGCATAGCCACTTGCCGCTCTGCGACCAGATACCTCTCATTATTATTGAAGGCGTTTGGGCTTTCTTCATGTGATACAGTACCTACACCACTACAACCATTGTCATAGTATAGATGACCGAAATCGAGCTTCTCTGAAACTAATTTACATCAATGGATGTAAACACCAATGGTACCAAATTTAACTATCTGTTACGTTGTGATTAATTCTCCAGATTTCAGATAACTGGGAAACGAGCCAGAACCAGAGCTCAAGGTTTATACTCTTGTGGCAGTCCCCGGCGGCCCTCATCTCTTCTAGCCCGCTAAGATACGAACGAGCTTTTCGACGATAAAGTAAGGCGGGTTTACAACCAAACCAAGCCACCTGGAGTGTACGAGATCGACTCGAAATCAAGCATGGAAACATAGTTCAAATTGATATTTTTAAGTAGAACTCTTAACGGAATATATTTTCTCTACTCCAGGTTAGTTTATTGGTGGAACACGAATGCGCCAGATGTACACAATCTGATCGATTGAATGGAGGAAATAAAACAGTTGATATGAGCCGCATGATTTAATGCCTCGGTGAAGACACACCTCGGGCGGCGGAGCGATGGTAGGTGGCGGAGTTGGAGTCCAGGCCCGGCTGATGCCCTTTGCTGTGGGGGGTCATGAACATGGAGATTTCGTATCCTGAACTGGACATTATTTTGGAAGTTGTCAGATGCAAAGTTGCAGATGAGATATTGACTGGGCCACCTCAGAGAACCCAGAACTGGCAACATGGTCGGGACTTGATCGCGCACGGTGAAGCATGCGAGTGCGTGTATTGTGTCATTGACATATGGTAAATGCGATGAAGAAGGGCAAATGTCTTGAGTATATCGCGTCATAATAGAGTAAAAGAAAAAAGAAAGATTCATCGTGTATGGCTTAAGCTCGATGCTACTTTTTCAAAGGATCTTCATCTCAGTCTTGCATAAAGACCAACCAAACGTGGGAAATAAATGCCATATTAGCCCAGTTACTCGTACTGGAAAAGCGCACTGATACTTTCTCCGTGGTGGACGCGGCGGATTGCCTGGAACGTATGAGTCAAAGATACTCGACGGAGTCAGCAAGGCGGGTGCCTACCTCTGCGAAAACATGGCCGACTTCCAAGACCTCTAGTTTGGGGCATCGGCGCAAGTGCTCTGCCTGATCGACGCTATTGGTCACAATGACTTTGTCGAGGGCGCTGGCATTGATGCGGTCAATAGCGTCACCGCTCAAAATTCCGTGTGTCACCAACGCGTAGACTCTGGAGGCGCCTTCCTTCTTCAGAAGTTTGGCTGCCCGGGTGATCGTGTTCGACGTGTCAGCGAGATCATCGATTAAGATTGCCGTCCGATCTTTCACATCTCCAACCAACATCATGGTAGCGTTCTGGCGGTCCGTAATCCGTGTGGGACGCCGTTCCTGAATAATATTAGGATAATACATAGCAAGGGTTGTGAACGCAAACCTTGTGGATCAAAGCAAATTCTATGCCCATTGAGTCCGCGATCGCCGTCGCCCGTTTCGCTCCACCAGCGTCGGGACTTACAATGACAGTTTGCTTGTAGTTAGGAATGTTCCTGAGGATATAATTCTTAAGAAGTGGGCGCCCGTATAAGTTATCGACGGGAATATCGAAGAACCCTTGATATTGGGGGTCATGAAGGTCCATCGTGATAATGTGGTCCGCACCAGCACAGGTGAGCAGGTCAGCCACGAGGGTGCCCGCTTGAGCCACCCATTGTTTGTATCCGGGGCGTGGTTGGAACTTGTTGATTTTGTCTTTGCTGTCATCGACGCTGCCATTTGGGAGCGTGGACTTGCTGCTATCCGATTTCAGAGAATCGAGAGTGTCACTGCGGGTGAGCCCGTTAGGCTGACGCTTCTTCACAGGGCTGCCGGGAGAGTCCTCCAGCTGAGCTTTTGCTAGACTTCTCTGTAGGTTGTCGACACTGACGCCATTCACATAGCCACCACCCTCAGGCTTTCCTGGATGAGGGGTCGGGGGCGTACTCTCAAAAGTGTAACCATTAGAAGCCTTTGTTTCGACCGAAGATTTAACAAGAGGGGCTCCAGATTTGTTGTAAGGGATATCACTCTGGCGAGAGTATGGGAACAGCGGGAGAACGGCGGTGACTCTGCGGGCGGATGCGGTTTTGCATGCTGAAATGGTGATGAGCAGTTCCAAAAGATGGTCGTTCACTTTCCCACCGCCGGATTGGAGTATGTATACATCTTTCTCACGCACTGATTCCTTAATCTCTACCCTCGTTTCACCGACAGAAAACTTTGACAGAAGTACGTCTGCTGGGGGAATCCCAAGAATATCGCAAACCGTCTGGGTGAGTTGGGGGTGAGACGTGCCCCCAATGACGACGATATTTCGAACCATCGTGGCCAGAATGTCAGTCCTTCAAGAGGAAAATGGTTTCAAGGCGCTGGTCGAAAGTGACGCGAAGAGCGCTGGAGAAACAACTGAACTCGGAAGCGGAGAAAAGCCTGGGAAAATCCGACCAAGCGGGTAATTGAGAGGGGCGGTATGGTCGGGAAGGTTAGCTCGGAACACGCAAGACGAGCAAAGTCGGGAACAGGGAGTCCTGGAGCAGGAAGAGACAGGTGATTATATCATGGCGAGGAGTCAAGAAACACGCCTGGAGGGTAAATATGGAAGAGACATCGATTGAGAAGTAGTGAATCAGGATGTCGTGTGAGCCCATCGTGGAAGAAAAGAAAAAAAGCGTCTCTGGTGGAACCTGCAGCCTCGGATTTTCTGCCGTGCGCGCCTCAGGCTCCGGGCTGCCAGATGAGGATAAGCGTAAGACAGGGGGAGGCGCAAGCTTTGAAGCACTTGCCAACGGCCCCGCAGAAGTCGAGGAGGAAGCTTCGAATCACGGGAATCATCGGCCTGCGGTCAGTGAAGAAGAAAGACAAGGCACAAAAAGAGGCCAAAGCAAAACACCAACATCCAGCGTGCCGTTAGCCATCACCTCTCTCAGACAGGACAGTGACTGTTCTGCCTGTTACGAAAGGGCTAGTAGCTGCTGCTGCATTACACAAAGAGCAGAGTCTCAATTGACCAATAAGTACTTGAAACTGAGAACAGACACGAGAGATAAAGAGATAAAGAAATATGGAAAATCCCAGGGTATCGCTCATCGCTGCAGGTTCAGGTTCCAGGTCCGGGTCCAGGTCCAGGTTTAACCGCTGCACAGAAAGCCCAAGAGTCAAGAAAGGAGCTTGCATTGTAATATTCTGCCAGTTATTGGTACAGTATCAAGTGCCAGGTCCAATAATCCTGCTAGATTCGCGGTCAGTAAGGGTCCAATTCGGGGAAAAAGCCCAAGAGCATCATCCTGGCAAGGAGGTATGCCAGGGCTGGGTTCAGGAGTGATGGCTCACAGATCAAATTTTACATCGAGAGGCAACCTCACACCCTCAGACTTCCACGATTGAGGAGCCCCAGGATGTGCTGAAGGCGACCCTTTCCAGGAGGATGCGACGCACCTGGTTCTTATGCGGGTATCTATATTCCATATGACCCTGCCATCTGTGAGCGTAAAACACTGGATTTATGGGTTTGGAGAAGACTGTGATTGTGCACTTACTTTTGAAGAGTAAACAGTAAGGCGGATGGCATCGCTGGCCCAGATCGGCCTATGACCGCTTCTTGACACAACGAATGATGGAGGATCACAGCCTTGGGCGGCCCTACATCATAGCACTACCCGCTTGCCTCTGTGTTCAGATCTTGGACATGATGGAGACTGCTCTATTTGAGCGCGCCCGACGAAGCTGTGAACGGGCTCGCACCGCGTGACACGCGATGCGGATGAGATGCCGAGGAGAGAATCGAATAACTCTAGAGTTAATGCCTCCAGAGATAAGTATGAGGTGATCGTTAGACTAATCTCAACATTTTTGGAAATCATCGTTTAGAATCTGGCTTCTAATCGCGTGCTTTTCCTCGTTACGGCGACCGTGTCCGTTTGCTCGGGTATGTCGTGGTGCTTAAAGACGTAATGTGTTTAGCCTCCTTCGTGGTCAAAGGCATGATGGCTCCGATTGAATAACGCGATTTTCCCAAGACCGCCAGCTCCTTGAAGCCAGAGCATGGTCAGGCAACAAAAGAGAGTTGGGCAATCATCACCAGTCAGATCAGCGATCTGGGACCTGATGCAGGCATCACGTGAAGTTTAAGGAGGTGGATGACGGGTGGGAGTAAACTAAGCCATAAGTAGGTTAGCTCATTCTGACCAGGCGCTGGACCACAACAAACAGTTGCAAACCACGGCCCGGGGGCGAGGCATCTTCCGCCATCAAGGTCTTTTGTTCACCGATATTCTAAGTCTAACCTTCACGGGAGCCTCTGAAGGACCCTATGGCTTCGAATCAACATTAGTCTTTTGCAATTTTCTCTTTTTCTGTCTTATAAATGCCCGTTCATCTCATTTCTCGGCGTCCCTCTCCGACCACAGCGTCTTTCACGGTTTCCAATGCCTCCAGACACACCAGCACCACCGCGAAACTCTTCTTCTACTTCCAGTTTCTTCTGCGTCTGATAGTATTTTCCGGGATAATATTTCTCGATACTGCACACTTCCGCCACATATTCTCTCCTCGAAATGAATCTTTCATACCCTGGGCCGCAATCTGGTCCAGTCCGCTGGGATCTTTTATTTGTCGGATAGCTGACACCACTAATTCCATTGTCACTGCTCTTGCCAGTGCACTGGTGATATATGGAGTATTTCTAAAGGGCTACACAGGTTAGTTCATGCCTTGTGCAAAGTTCTCATTCTATTTACTCAGCACTAACCTCCGACAGAGGAATCACTTCTAGTTATCCGCGGGTTAGGCATTCAGACGTCCACATCATCCCCCACTTATCTATCCAAAGCTGCAACGAGGTTTATTCCGACAACAGAAATCCAGGATATTGTCATACATGAGGCTTTTAAGGGCTTCGAGGTGCGGTTCTACCTTGCCGTAGTTGTTGTCGGAGAGCCAGAGGTTGTTGTGGTTTTCCCGGTAAGGATACCATCTCTCTCCAAGAAACATAGTTTCTTACCCATCGCTTCCCGATTAGAAGCTATTGCCGAATAGAGCAACGTTAGAAGAGGTCTGGAGGGGCTCTCGGCATTGTCTTTACGATTCGAAGCCATAGAAGGCGTATACTTGCAGCGTCACGGATATTCGTGTTAATTGGCAGTGTGGCTTGCTATTTACATTTCTATCAAGGTATGTACATTCCTGTTTATACTTCCCGGTTGCTCTCCTGCGGATTTTTTCCCAGCCTTCGCTGCTTTGCGAGCCATCTCGCATTAAGGACCTCAACAGACTCTACTTTCCTTTTCTGCATAAGAGGAACATATTTCCCACCAATTTTGCCTTCGTTGGCCCCGTAGAAGACTTTCTGACCCCTTCCTCGTATTTCCCTCTCCAGATCCTTGATATGGCGAAATTGAGCACCACTCTGATCTCCTTGCTGAACGACCAGATCAAGCAAAGCGCCAGCCAGGACTTCATCCATCTTGCGTTGCCTCCAGACGGACCAGAGATCCTCAACCACACCACCGGCTCCAAATTTGCCTCCCCCCTTGGCGTAGTGCGATCTCGCCTGTCTCGGGTCTCCCGCATAAACCCACTCTAGCGCATCCTCGCGACTGTCGCCATTTAGATCGGGAAAGACGCAATCCCAAAGGACTAGTGGAGCATCCGATGCCATTTCGTATGTCGGTCTCCGCGGGTTTTTGGATATATCGAGCAATTCAGGCACAACGGAGGGAGGCTCGAGACCTTGACCTACCAGAAACAGTATTCCAACCATATGTCTCACCTGGTGCCACAGAAAGGCGGAACCCTGTAAATCAAATACATACACCTGACTTCCGGTTGCCGAGGAGCCGCTTAATTCTTCAGCAGCAGTCTCAGCGGCTGGTTGTTCCAAAGCTCGAAATTCTGACTTGCTCACGTAGCCCAGAGGGTTCGTTTTAGGATCGAGTAGCTTGATATCTGATCGGTATATAATTCGCTCAAAATTTTCGAGCTGCTTGCTTGTGTCGACTTTGCAGAAATTTCGAAAATCATGCACACCCTCAAAGTATTTCGCAGCTTCACGCATGGCGTCGATATCTAGCCACCCTTCTCGGTACTTTGGAGGATGAGCGTCTTTTCCACCGCCTCCACGGGGAGCGAGCCCAAGAGGGCCTGGCGTTGGCGAAAATGCGGGCTGTGTGAAGAAGTATTTATAATGACGGCCTCGACAAGAAAAGCGGGCATCGAACCCCTCAGGTGGATGCGGACACCATGCTAGCACACGAATGTCTTCTGGGAGCGTCTTATTTAGCAAGCTTATGTAGGGTAGCTCATCCGCAACATCGTCCCAGTCCTCACCCGCTGCCGCTGCCCCCGACCCAGTGGCCTCGCTCGTGTCCCTCATAGTAGCATCTGAACCCTGAACCGGCCCCGGATCCTTAGGTTTTGGCCGAGCACTGCGCACCTTGATGCCAATAACCTGACCAAAAGCGCTGACACCCCGATCCGTCCGTCCAGCCTTGGAGTACTCACACCCCTCCCAACTCAGCGTAATGGGCTCCGACCCCCTTTCCGAGTCAAGCATTTCCAACCCTTCCTCGTCTCCCATATCTGTCGGAAAGATCAGCCGCGTCTTCCGCAACGCCTTCCACAACTCTTCCTCGATGGTCGGCAAGGGCGTCACATTATTATTCGCGTGCTCAAGCCCGTTATACCTCTGGCCCAGATACGCAAACTTGAGTGCGATAAATCGGAAGTGGTACTTGGATGGGTCCATCTTCCTCGGCGGCTTGGGGATGCGAGCCCCAGGCGCATGTGTGATATCATCCGGTGAGTACTTCCCAGTCGCTAGCCATTTAGGTATCTTCGCTTGCGGCTGGGCTTGGGCTTTCGCTTTCTCAGGAACGGATTGCGCAACCCCGACGCTCGAAGAATGATTCGCGTACGCCGCTGTTCGAGTGTGCAATTGGCGTTCTAACTCAGTGATCCGATCGATTAGGTTGGTGGTACTCCAGGTTGAATAGTCTGGCTGGCCCGGCTGCTGCTTTTGTTCGTGCTGTTCGTGCTGGGGTTGCTGGGACTGCTGTTGTTTGTCCGCTGGCGGACATGGGTTCTTGCCAGACATGATGTCCGCCGCGAGAGAATCGAGCTTGGAGAGACCTTTGTGGGCGTGTCGATGGCTGGCCCTGATGAAAGAGATTGTATTAGTTAAGGCTCGACGCAAAGGTCTTCCTTGAAACCTCCACATCCCCATAGGATGGAGAGAAGGAATTTGTCTGGTTTACGGAGGTCTGGCAGAAAATTTTGGGCTGCGACCTTTGCTGCTGTGTAAACCGTCTGTACTGTAATTTACGAGTTTTGATAAGATAACGAAGCCCGATAAGACACGATAAGCCTGGCGCGCCAGGCTTACAATAAGCTGTCAGTGGATTCATCACAGCTTTACTGAAGTCGTCCTTTACTCCTATAAGGTCTGCCTTTAGTTTCGGAATCCATTTGGTAGTTAGAGACATTAGATATCGACCTGATTACCGCGCTAAGAAGGCATTATTTTGGAAGGAGGGTGTGCTCGACCATTACGAACAACAAGATGCTGAGGGCCTCATGACTATATTTCGGGTAAATGGCAACTTGAACTCGTCGACTGTTAGAAAAATGACGAGAAAGGATTCGCCAAGGATTTGCGAGGAGCTCTGTCAAACGTTTTTGCGTATTTTATCTTGCTGTGGTGCGCTGGAAGAGAAAAACTTGAATTTCTATCGTTCTGGAAAGAGCTCCCCATAGATTCTCCCTTCTCTGACTCGCTCGAGCAGCTTGGAAATATGAATCTTGGAACTCTTAATATTCTGTAACATTGTACTATTACATACAAATTGGCCTCCTTCAGAAGAAAACACGAAGGACTTTTTCGCAAAAGGAGTTGTTTCTAACTCACAAGTAAGTTGCCCCTGGTAGTAAAATCCGTGTCGAAACTCGGGGAATGAGGTCCACCGGACCTGGACATCGCGAGGCCAGTGGTATCACCTAATGCGGTTAGTGCAATACCTTACCTAGGTACTAGTAGTACCACCGAGGTATGGACCAGAGCGACCAGTGGACCGCGCCTGGCACACGAACCTGCTACTCCAGACCACGGACGACCAACGAAGTCCTGCCTCGCTGTCACTCAATCGAGCAGTACTGCTTTCTCTTGGAGACAAGCCTCGGAAGACGAAAGGCTGAGAATTCCAATATACGGGCTGCTAATGGCGAACCCAGAAGCCAGGGAGACCATTGAAACACCAATCACTATCTTGCTACTGGGAGACGAAGGATGCGGGAAATCGACTTTTCTATCGTGCGTATACAGATCCAATGACCGTGATGCTTCTCCAGCGCCCATGGCCTCATCATGCTGATGATCGGCCCACCAGCGGACTCAAGAGTATACGGAATCAGCATCTACAACAGCAACCAGTAAGCAGCCGCTTAAATGAACAAGTCGAGCTCTTACGAGATGGCGATCAACCCTTTGTCTACGATATAAACTTCTCTAAGAAGTCATTCACGCTTGAGATCTATGACACAGCGAGTCCTAATCAACACTGGACCATGCTTCGGCCGGACGTTGTGCTCTTGGCGTTCGACATCTCGAATCGAGAGACGCTGGATGGCCTGAAACGGGTGAGTATACGAACACACAAATTTAGACCGAATACCACGACTTATAGTGTGACTTTTAGTGGAGAAGCGATATCATTAGACACTTCCAACACGGAGAAGACGAGCGTATCCCGGTCATGATGGTAGGATTGAAGAGGGATCTGAGGGCGCAGGGAGAAGGACTCATTTATCCGCAAGAGGTAAATTATTTTTCTATATTTATTCTCCCATCGCTGGGCGCTCGCTGGATTGGACTGATTGGCTCTAATAGACATACCGAATCGCACAAGAGCTGCGTTGTGATCGCTATGCAGAGTGCTCGGCTGTCACTGGGGAGCTAATGGCGCAGACATTTGAGGACCTGGCGAGACTGGCCTATATGACTACCACGCCTGACGGGGCACAATCGAAGGGTGGTTGTGTCGTTCTGTAAGGAGTAGAGAGGTTGAGATATTTTCAGGTGTTATGATACCCAGTTTTTTTTTGGCTACTACGTGATGAGCCGAGTTTTGTAATTGTATAGACTGAACTCGATAGACACTACACGTATGAATCGTTGAGGTACGAAGGGGGGGGGGGGAAACGGTGGTAGCTGCATCACTTTCCATTTACGAGTATAACATACAGGGAGAAACCAAGGTAACGATCAAGTCCGCCTTGTGAAATTGACGGTACAGGGCTTTCCCCCAGAAGCTCACTGAGTTAAGAGAACAACTGGGTATCTTTCCCTCATAAGTGCCGATCAATTATTGACATGCAATTCCCCCCCAATGCACCATATGACGAACGTAAGACCCGACTGAAGGCTAGAGGATGATTGTGCTGTGGCATACCAAGAGCGAGAGGGTGGGTAGAAAAGGGTTGAAGAAGTTGGTATCCGTTAATTCTTTGCCCCTTTTTTTCTTTTCTTTTTGAGTAGTTGCGAAACAGACGCTAGGATAGACATGCCAAGGGATACTTTTTGAGGTTCCTCCTCTTTTGTAGAGGGCCTTAGCGCTTGTTTCGCATCGCCAGGTTCAGCTTTTTACCACTTGCCCTCGGCGGGCTGGCTCTCGGCCCAAGTCTCACCACCGGCAGCGGGGCCGGTGCTAGCAGCCCAGTCGCCGCCGTCAGCCTCCCAGCTGGTGGCGCCACCAGCAGGGAAAGAGGTGCTAGCGGGAGCAGCCTGCGCATCCCAGCTCTCGCCGGCGAAACCAGACTCGATGGCACCGGCACCGACCTCCTCAGCGCTGGCAACCTTGGCTTCCTCGGCAATCTCCTTGTTCTCCTCGGCTTCGGGGTCACGGTAGAAGTAGAGATCAACGACAACGTCCCACTCAACCTCACGGTTGGCAAGAGTACCACGGAGGCGGAGGACCTCACGGGCAAGGAGCCACCAGATCAGACCGATCGCGTGACGGCCCTTGTTGTTGGTGGGGATGGCAACATCAACGAATTCGGTGGGAGAGTCGGTGTCGGTGAGAGCGATGACAGGGATGTTGACGTAGCTGGCCTCCTTGATGGCCTGAGCATCGGTGCGGGGATCGGTAACGATGATGAGGCGGGGCTCCTTGAAAGAGCGGGTGATGTAGTTGGTGAAGTTACCGGGGGTGAAACGACCAGCGATGGCGGTGGCACCGGTGTGAGAGGCAAACTTCAGGACAGCACGCTGACCATAGGGACGAGCAGAAATAACACAGATATCGGCCGGGTTGTCAACGGCAGCAATGATACGGGCGGCCAAGAGAATCTTCTCCCTGTAGTTTTTGCGCAACCAGTTAGAGCCGTCTTAATTACACAAACATTACCCCTTCAATTCTGCGAGTAACATACCAGGTCTTGCCAATGTTGATGACATTGACACCGTCGGGGCGAGTCTTCCACAGGTAGGGTTCCATGTGAACCTGGAGGTTCTTCGATCCCAGGTGGCATTGAGCTGCGAGGAGCATCTCCACGTCCTGGGGCGTAGGGTTGAAGATGGGGGGAAGCTGAGAGGGAGCCATAATGGGCGATTGATATTGCAAAGGGTGGCGGTTTGTGTGTATCAATCGTCTGGCGCTTGTCGCGATGTTGAGGTCGAAGAGAGGACTGACGTGAAAGTTCAACTTTTCCCCTGCTGGCGATGTCACTGAATTTCGCTTGCCATTTGTGAATTTTAGGGCTAGGGTTGGCAAATCAGCTTCCGCCTTCAGATCACTGCCCTCACGTGATGCCCTCTGGACTCCGGGGTTAGATCACGTGAATAAAATCATCTCGGATTAGCGCGTCCGTGGCCGATCGAGATTTTGGTCTGGAAGGAGAGGTGATTCCAGGCGCCGACACAGCAACGAAAGAGGCCACCGTGGATGATACAAAATGCCTCCACGTCTCTCCCTCCAGCCTTCGCTGAAGGCTTTCAATGGTCCGCTCCTTGGCCCCAATTTGAAGGCTGGTTCGCTAATTGACTCCGATGAAGGCTCCTCACATATTCATAGTCCGCTTGCCCGGCTTGCGATAAGCCCAAGCAGAACGTCCGTGAGAGCGGGATCTGCCGAGACAAGGGAGCGCAGAAGGCATGATCCGTTCCTGATGGCACAATCGCGTCGTCGCAAAGCCGCCAACCTCTCCCGCCAACAGGCCCTTGCCGAGGAGCGTGAAGGTTCTTTGGGCGACCCAGTGCACGGCAAATCAACACCGTTTATTGAAGAATTAAAGTCAAAGCAGCCTGCATCCCAAGACTCACAATTAAACCATTTCCTCTGGCCGCAAGAGCTCGAAAACGCACTCGAGTACTCGAAGAATTTGACATCACCACTTGAAAACCCAAACAGAGAAACGGCGGATCCGCAGACGGAGCAGAAATTTGCGGAATTGCATCTTCAGGAACACTCAAATGCCCAGGAAGCAATTAATCGGATCGTGGGTATCAACAACGGAAATACGGCTGACCAAATGCGCCTACGCATCCAGAAGTGCATCGAGACCTTCGGGCGACACAACACTGACAAAGTCCTGCCTCCAAAACCTGTAGCCATATCGCATTCATCGGCATCTGTTCATCTAGAAAAAACCCCCCGCGTCGGTCCTGACACCGGGTCCCCCGAAGTGCAAGTTGCGATTCTTACTGCGAAGATCTTGAATCTGTCGAGGCATTTGGAAACCACCAACAGAGACAAGCACAACAAACGTAACCTCCGATTACTGGTTCACAAGAGACAGAAGCTGCTCCGATACTTACGGAGGAAGGAGAGAGGCGGTCCTCGGTGGAAGAATCTCATGGAAACACTTGGGTTGTCGGATGCTGCTTGGAAAGGCGAGATTAGCATGTAATTGACACGGCACTTGTGTACACTACTCTCAGTCATATTTCGCTTTGTATCTATCCCCCAACTGAGTGTTGGCGTGTACCTGTACAATATTCGACCTACGTTATCAGATGCCTCCAGCCTTTCGAGGCTACCTCCACCTTCTGGTACCACATCAGAGGGACAAGTATCCAATTTGTCCACCATGATTGACAAACAATGGACTGCCCTGCGCTTGAATACAATCCCCTTCTGCTTGGCAAAGAGTCCGTCCATCACATCATTAGTTCCACGTAATTCGCTGCATGTCTCACACACCATCGACTCTCTGACAGACCCATTGTACCAATCTCCCATTTCTCACTCATGGCCATGTTTCTACAGCTAATAGAGACGGTGTTATCATCCTTCATTTACCGGGATCCCCACCAATATTCGGAGTCTTGCGCAGCAACCAGGGTGCTCCACGTGTGGTGGTGGCTTCCATTGGACGAAAGACAGACCGCCTGGTATTTTGCCGGTCGTCGCTCCCTTTCTGGAATTATTTCGCTCTCCGCTCCTCGAGTTCAATTCACTTACTCTCTCACTTTCATCAATACAGCACTTTTCTGATGACTCGAAACGCCTCAACACAAGGTAAGTGAATGTTGCTAACACTTTGGGGTCGCGACGCGTAACACATAGCAACACAGCTTGTCTCCTCAAGCTTAAAAACCCCTTCCCCTGTTGCACTCGACTGTTTCCTCTTCTCCTCAGACGCTCTGCTTCAAGCTTAATCTAGCTCTTCTTCGCAGGAATTCGCATTGTCAAGCTTTTTCTTACCCTTGAGCGTGTCCTCTTTTCGAGAATCAAGTATCTCGAGATTTACTCCTTTTGCGCAATCTCGCACCAAGCTCCTCCTATCCACAATCACAAATACGCACAGTCAAGATGCGCACTCGTTCTCAGCCTGCGTCGCCTGGTGGCTTCGTCTCTCTTGAAACCGAACGTGCTACCCGTCGGTCAACCAGAATTACACGGTCAGCTTCTCGTGCTGCATCTCAGGAGCCCAGCTCCCAGCAACCTACCGAATCTTCTACACAAGCCGCGGCCCAAACCAAGAGTCAACGCGTGATCAAGAAGCCCACCACCAGAAAAAAGGCTACCTCCTCTACTACCGCCTCTAACACCACCCCCACCACCACCTCCGCTACAGGTGCGGCTAAGACTCAGACACGGAAAGCGCCTAAGCGTGGTACCAGAAAGACCACAAGAAAGACAGCGAAAGAGTCGGACAGTGTTCCTCCCGAAGGACAGGAACCCGATGGCGAAAACCCTCTCGACACGACTCGAGCGGAGAACGAATATTCCGCCGAAAACCCTAACTCTGGCCCAACCGTATCGGACCCTGCCCTCTTGGAATCGAGGGAATCCCGTGAGTCTCCCACTCCTCTATCTCCTTCGCAAATCCCACTCCCACCTTCTCCCTCTCTCTCTCCCTCTCCTTCTCCCCTCTCTCCTTCTCCTTCTCCTTCTCCTTCTCCTCGCTCTATTCCGTCTCCATCAAAAGCCCAGGAATCCCAGGCACCACAGGAAGCCGACGATACCGAGGAGCAACAAATCGAGAGAATCCTGAACCTGCAACAAGAATATCTCGATTTCAGTACCTTCCAGGACCTTCAAGCGCACGAAGTACCTTTTGAACCTGGCCCCCTTGAAGATCTGGACGATCTTCTTTTTAACCTTCCCGATTTGGGCGAAACTCCTTGCCCGGCGTGGTATGACTTGGATGACGAAGAACTCGGACAACTGGAATGCGCTGTTTCCGAACGATCCGTATCGCCAGATCCTCTGTCCCGACAGCAGTGGAGATTCGACCTTAATCTGAGTGACGAAATCCATAGCCAAACTGACGACGCCAGGGAGTCGGTGGTTGCCCAACTCGAGGAGGAGCTAGCTGCGTTTTTCGAAGAGAGCGCGGAATGCATCACCCCGGCTCCCGTCGTTGTCGAAGCGTCTACCACAGCTGAGGCTGTCCCAAGCACCTCTGAGCAGGTGAAGACAACGGAACCAACCGCAGTGGAACCAAAGGAGCTGGAGCAGTCTCGAGACGAAGTCGCAGTAAGCGAGGAGTCCGCCAGCCAGCAAGAGACTCCCTCTCCCTTGGCTCCCGCTGTGGACTCTGAAGGCCTAACAACCGTTGAAGACGTTGCTGTTGTGGAACTCGCGGAGCGCTTCGCCAAGTTGTCCTTTGACACGGCGCCCTGCCTCTCCAGCGAAGCGGCTGTGCCTTCAGAGTCAACCACTGTGCCAGTGTGGCAACCCGAAACCGAGCTGGTGTCTGAGAACCGCCCCACCGCTACCCTCAGCGCTGTTCCAGACATCGCCAGTGACAGGCAGCCGGCTTTGGTTTCGGGTGCCCCCGCGGATACCCCTTCGTTGGCGTCGATTTACGACGATGTGCCGCCGAGCGTTCCAGTTCTGACGGTGTTCGCGCCACCGAAGCGGGTTCCGCTCCCCCCCACGCTCTTCCTCACTCCAATCCCAGACTCCCCATCGTCCATCTACGACGACGGTCAGGCGCCTCCAAGCCATCACAGTCCGGAAAGGAAGAGCGTGGAGGACCCATTGGTACCAGTGGTGTTGGAGGAGGCACCTGAATTGATCCCAGGTCCTCCGCTCTGTCGATCCAGGGTCACATCCCGAGAGCGTCGATTGTCTCGCTCCCAGCGACGTCGCCAGGTGTTTGTTCCTCAGCCGACTCCGCTCTCTCCGATTCCCGAAGAAAGGGATGTTGACCCTGGCGCCTCCTCAAGTGTAGGACCTGAAGGAGTTTCCCCAAATCCGGAAGCTCTTGTTGCTTCTTCTTCCCCTCCGTCTCCTATTCGCCCCGTCGTGTCTATACCCTTTTCCCCTACCCTCTTCTCCCCGTCTTCCGTCAGCCCAACCCCAGGAACAAAGACGGCCCAAGGGACCCAGGAGACCAGAATCGATGACAACCAGCGCAAAGGGAGCGAAACCAAGGAGAACATGCCCAAGAAGCCCAAGAAGACGCGAAAGAAGTCCGGTTCAAAGAAAGCGCTAACAACCAAAAAAGTTAATAGGAAAAGGGTGCGCACCGAAGCGTCCCCTGAGGATGAAAACGAACCCATTACCCCGTCTGCGAACAAACGCAGAAACCTAGGACCTCCTGGGAGCACACCTTTTCGGGCTCACACCCCCCGGCTTCCAAACCTTCCTCGTATTCCTTATTCCGAACGGCTTCGACGCCGTCAGGCAGAAAGCCAAGGTCGGCTTCACGAAGGCACTCTTTTCCGTCTTCCTCAATACATCGCTCAGACTGAAGCAGATCGTCTTGCTTCCGAAGCCATCACATCAGCTAACCCTGTTCCCGAACGTCTACCAACAAATCTCGATTTCTCAGCAGAACAGACTCAGAGCGACGATCAAGTCATCTCAGAGCACTCTGCTTCTACTCAGGAGCCATCGACCCCAGAACCCGCTCGTCGCGGCTGGAATATTCGCGGGCTCTTGAATTCTGTGCCACGATCCTTTTCTCGTTTTCTCCCTTCATTTGCCCGTACTTCTGAGAGAACGGAAATTCCAGGTAAGCTTTGTGCTTGTTGTTTCTTCAGGCTTGTCGATGATTTTCTTCGTACTCACCGAGTGTAGCTACCCAACAACCTTCATTCGAACGTAGCCGCCGTACCGAACCGTCTGAATCGGACTCAAGTGTTGTACTTGACAGAGAATCTCGGCCTCGCCGCCGTTTGAGCGAGCAAGCTGCCGGCCGGCGCCCACGCAACTTATCCTATTCACTGTTTCCCGCTCCGATTGACAGGAGCCTTTACCTTGGAGACGCTTTCACAAAGCCCACCACAACCGCTCCGACTGCACCTGCTTCCATCCCCGCGAGCCAGCCCGTCTCCCAAGAAATGCCACAGACGTCGGCCGTGCATTCCGACAGTACCCCCCAGGCTGCCGATGCGACAGCTATTACCACGAACGCCTCACAAAAACGCAAGCGCTCTCCCTCACCCGATGTCATTCCCAACCCTGCCGGATGCAGCTATGGAATGGACCTAGATTACTTCTGTTACAGCTCCGAAAGCGAGGATGAGGAAGCAGAGATTCCGGCTCCACGGACTGAGCCTAGAAGGGTTGACAGTCTCGCCAAGGCTGCCCTCCGCAGCGTTGTTCAGTCAGAGCGCCCAGCATCGAAGAAAGTGCGTTTTGATGCGAGCCCCGAAGACACGCCTTCAAAGCGCCGTGCTCGTGCCACCGACCCCTATACCGGAATTCATTTCATCGGAATGGGCAACCCGCAGTCTTCCTCTCCTCTACCTTCTTCTCCGCCAACCACACCAACGCCGGAGATACGTGTCGTGGATCCAAGGAGTCAGCCTGGTTTCATACCTAACACCACCGGAACGTTTCAGCTTGATTACGATGCGTTCTCGGATGATTCGGATTCTAGTGGCGCCCCATCCCCTCCTAGAACCGCCGCCTTCAGTACCGTTACTGAGCCCCCCACCGTCTCTCAGTCCGCTACTTCACTAAGGTATGTTCCCCTGTTTTCTAGGGAGTTTGTCGCAGCGTCCTAACCTTTTGGTGTAGCCCTCAGCTTCCTACCCCTCATGCGACCCCGCGTGCTGCACAGCCTCCATCTACACCGGCTAGAATTGACGAAGAAGCCCTCGCCAGGGCCCGATCTCAAGCGGAGAAATATAAACCGAAGACACCGAGTGGACTGCGCACTGCCAGTCGCTATTTAAGCCCTCTTACCGCCACACCTGACATCACACCCGAAGCACCCGCAGCACCCGCATCACCCACAGCACCTACACCAGCTACAGAGACTATTACTGAGGAGTTTGGTGACGACAAGTTCGCACGTGACGCTCAGTGGTTGTACGAACATTGCCCATCCGGCGACCTTAGCCAGCTTGTTTGGCCCAAGCCGACCAGCCTTGTGGAGACTCTGGGCATTAGCAATGAGGCCGTCCGTATCATGAATGATATTTGGGATGAATCTGCCGTTGATCAGGCATATCCCATCTTCAAGCAAGGCTTGGAGGAATTGAAACAGAGCCTTGCATAGAGGATCATCTGTTAAATGTATTGTCACGCCATGCAGTTCATATTGCGTGCCTTTTTATCTCTTGTCGTTTTTATGGAAGTGTGTCTTTCGTGTTCAAACTTTTACTAGGTCCTGTTCTATGCTTCGACTTAAGTCTGTCGCCCAAGTTGCATCTGTGGCGCCGTCGTTTATTGACTTGGAAGGAATCAATGTGCGATGGTTATCTTTTATCTTATTCCCTATTTCCTCGTTGGGATCAGACATGCGGCATGTCCTTGTATTGCATCTTCGGACGATCTTGTCACCATGATGAAATTGGTTGGCCACAGCTTCTGGAATTTCCGCTGTGAGATGTCGCCCGAACTGGGGTTTATTGTTTGTTTGCTTGATTACAGCGTGTCTACATCGGGATTGCATATGGCGTTGATTACCAGCTCTGGATTTTTGCACTTAACCTGTCTTCACGTATGAAGTCCTCCGTCTGTGGCTTTAGAAGCCGGTAGGTATGCGTAGAACACGCAGACCGACAAAGAGACTTTGTCGTCTGACTCTTTGTCTTAAACATTCCTTGGATGGTGAAGAGTCTCGTCCAAGACAAACGCAGTCCAGACATCCCACGTCTCAGCCATGCCAACAAAGAAGAGTCACAGAGATGTTTTACAATAAGGATGAAAGGGAGACAGACATTGGAAAGCCCTGAAGCTTTCCCTCCTACGGAAGATTATAAACAGTGCCATCCGCTTCTGAATTCCTATGCATATATCTGCCTTACACTAGCATTAATTCTCGCGTTAGAACTCCTAGGACGTCGATATACAACTTTCCGGGTACATCTCCAAGAAGAACACCATCTCTCACAACCAACGCACCACAAACAGTCCCCAAGAGAGGAGCGGAACCTGTCCAGGGAGACGAAATGTGCTACTACCAACCCAACCCACCGGGTTGCACATGCTCCTTCCTACAACTCATCCAGCCCTGCAACAGCCCAAACGTGCACTTCTATCCGCCGCCGAACCCGTCCGCAAAACCCAAGCCGATTGTGAAGGTCTGCGGCGAGCGACATATTGCGAAGGGCGTGGGACAGAGGAATTGTCTGCGGTGTTTCAGCCATGGGCCCCGGCTGTATCCGTATCAGCAAGCGCGATTGCAGCATCAGCATTCTCAGCAACAACAAAAACAGCAGCAGAGTTCTACAGCGTTGATGGGAGGAGGAGGAGGAGGAGGAGGAGGAGGAGGAGGGAGCACGTTCCCGGTAGACTATGGAGGCATGGTCTATGGGAAGTACGGGCCGGGGTCGGTGTCGCAGACGATTTCCGTCTCTGGGGCTCCTGCTAGCGCGGGGACATTTGTATCTGGGACGGGCTCGGGGTCGATATCGGGGTTGGGAAAGAGAAGGGCGGAATCTATCGCACGGTCTATGTCGAAGCGGGTTTCGAGATCGAGTTCTTCGTCTGCGTCTCCGTCTGTGGCTGCGTCTGTGCCCGCTTCAGTGTCAGCGTCGGTGTCAGCTCCGCCGGCCGTGTCCTCGATGGCGTACGAGGGTGGAGATGGGACTAAATCGGCGCCTCCAGTGACATCCCTGACGACTTCTCCGGATGCGATTTGGACGGGAACGGTTACGGCACCGGTGCCGGGGATTGGAATCCGGAAGGCGGAAAGTGCGATTGGAGAGAATCAGGCTCAGGACCGAGGTCTGGAGGTAAGCAATGATTATCAGCTGGGTGATTGGAGGGAAGGCGAGTCGATGTTGCAACTGCTGTCTCCAATGAGTTTCAGCCCTCCTGTTGAGCAAGAGGATCAGAAGGGCGGAGGAAAGGTTTGCGTTGAGCAGGCGGATGAGCGTGCCCGGATGGACTCTCTATTTGAGGAAGTGAATGAGACTGCAGGTCAGGTTGGTGATATGAAGGTTGATGAAGCTGTGAAGGAAGAGAAGGACGAGCTCATTATCGGTAAAGTTGATACTGAGGACCGCGAATGAGCTGGGAGGCTTTCTATATTCAACTGACTCAGATTGCATAGCAGGCGGGATTTTCTTTGCATAGAACGGCCTTTGGCTTTAGAGACTTGTATCACAGATATCTTTCTAAGAGGTGCGAACCACAATATAGGATCATCTCTTCAATGCATCAAAGTCAACACCGTATCGGTTCGAATGCGCTCAGCTGGAGAAAATGGCGCGTCGAGAGCCGAGTTCCTCCCAGAATATCAGCAGCACACATTCATAACAGAGAAGGACCGCCAGTATATAACCCTAGAGTTATATGGGTATTCTCGGCAATGCTACGGGTAAGCCCACTGCTCGCATCCTTTCCCGTCACCGTCACGGATGTGCTGAGAGTCGGGTTTGAGGTCCGACTTCAGAGTGACCTTGGATGAGGGTTTGGGAGACAAAGAATCAGGTCCATGTAGGGCTACTGTTGCAAGTACGAGTAGTGTAAGTGGCCAATAAATCGACGTTGGGTATAAAGGTACGAGTAAATAGTATATTCCGAGGAGTACGAGCATGGTGTATCATTCCGGGGCTCAGTCGAAGCCTTCGAATTCTTCCTCTCCATCCGCTTTAGCTTTCTCGGCCTTGGCTGCGGCGCGTTTGAGACGTCGCTCTTCTTCGTTGTTTGATTTGATCCGGTCCAACATCTTCTCCGTCTCTAGCGCCTTCTGCTTCTCTTCCTCCGTCATCTTCTCCCATCGCTTCTTTTCCTGCCGCACTTGTTTCTTCTCTCGTCGCTGTACCTTCTTGTTTCTGTTTTCGAGGTTATTGCTCCACGCAACGCTGTCATTCGCACGCCTCTTCTTAGAGGATGATTGCTGCCGCCCATTCTCTGCCATCTCCTTCAGTACTTCCAAACGCCTCTTCTCCCGTTGCTTGTCCTTGTAAGCATACGTGTCCCAGTCGAGACCCACCCCGAGCGTCCGATCACCCGTAAAATTCTTCAATTCAGGCATTTTGGGTAACTTCAATAATCCCCAAGCTTTCCCAAGGCATTCCCAATCTAAGTCTGCAATTCGGAATATACTGCTTGCTTGGTGTTTGCTGTAGCTTCTCAGCCAACTAACGAAAGCTTTTTGTCCCCGGTCGTGGATGGCGCGGTCCGTTCGTGCCGCTTTTCGAGCGACCTCGGTGGCAGCGGTGGCTTCGGCTTCGGAGATGCTGATCGATTGGGGGAATGGAATAACTGGAGTCTTCCGTACTTCCAGGAAGGAAACGTAGTCTTCTTCCCTGCCCGGGTGTAACAAGACCACACTGAGACCACGTCGGCCAGCTCTCCCTGCGCGCCCACATCGATGGATAAAGGTTTTCGGGTCTGACGGTGGGTCGATTTGAACGACGAGGTCAACGGACGGGATGTCTAATCCGCGAGATGCCACGTCCGTGGTAAGGAGAATGGCCGGTGTGTGAGAATTCACGAAACGGTTGAAGTTCTTTTGGCGTACATTCGCAGGGTGTTTCCCATGAAGTGGTACGAGTTGGAAGTCATCGCCGAGTATTAAGGGGAGAATAGCGGAAAAGTAGTCAACACCCGAGCAAGTCGATACGAAAAAGATCGACTTCAGCGGGGTCGGTTCGACTGAATTGAGGATGTGCTTCAGGGCAGGGAATTTATGAGTTGGGGGAAGTGCCAAGTAGGTCATCTGAAGGCTGTCTCAAAGTGAGTATGTGGTGTTTGATAGGTGAAGAACCACTCACCTCGCTGGGGTCCGCTTGTCATCTACCCCGGATGCCCCTTTGACTTTGACCACGACCTTGACGGGATTGCGTAGGCCCACACGGACGATCTGATCTACAGCCTCACTAACGCTAGCGCTGAACAGCCCTGTTCTCCTTTGCTTGGGTAACCTGCGCAGAATACTCTGTAATGACTCCTTGAACCCCAGATCTAACAGCCTGTCCGCCTCGTCCAAGACAAGCATCTCGAAGGAAGATTGTGGGCAGTGTACGTGGGGCGATGAGAGTAGTTCCAAGAGTCTCCCCGGAGTGGCCACCAAAAGATTCGGGGAGCGCTTTAAGAAGATACTCAGATCTTCAGCAGGAGAAGTCGAGCCTCCAAGGAGAAGTTGTGGAACGACTTTGAGAGCTGAGGAAGAGTGTTTTGTGCGGGGAGGGCCTTCGTCGGGTTCGGATGGGTTGATCGCGGAGGTTGATGGCGGGTGAAATGCGAGCAATGAGAGAAGTACATTGTAGATCTGTGAAGCGAGTTCTCTAACAAAGAGTTAACGAGTACGGCCTCCCTATAACTATAGGGCCAGAGGGTCACCTTGTCGGAGAGACGATTATAGCACCGACATGGTGCTTTTTGATCGGCTCTTCAAGCCGCAACAATTTCTCAACGACAGGGATCAGGAAAGAGAGCGTCTTTCCACTCCCTGTGACGGCTTCAACAACGACATCTTTATGAGCCATAAACAGAGGAATAGCTGATGCTTGGACCGGGGTCATGCGGGTGAAGCCCATGGAGGACACGGCGTCCAGCACCCATTCTGACAGCGCAGGAGTTACAGCATCCCATGATCTGGACGAAGTGCCCGACGGGGGTTTCGGCGCCATAATCGAGGCCTTGATCTCCAGTGTCGCCTCGCTCTCGCTGGGCGCTGCGGAATTTTTCCTTATCGCAGCGCTTCCTGGTGAGATAACGGAGGCGGTGAGTTTCTGCCGCCTACCGATCTTTTTTTCGGGTTTGCACGTGATTGTTACCGGATTCGGCGGAAGGAGAAAGAAACGCTCGCTTGTGACGGTCTGACTTTCTGGTCTCTGCGAAGGATAAGCAGAGAACCGATCGTCATTCGTCCTTGCGCAGCAAAACGAATCATCAACAAGAGGGACAAATCCCGCGCCGCACGCCATTCTTCAATTTGCCCAGCTCGTGTGCGATCTGACAGCAATGCGCAGCGGTCTCTCTGGCTTGTGCCCCAACCAACGTCTCCTCTCTTTCGCCTAGCGATTCGTCTTTCCACCTTTTCCTCTTCCTCGAAAAGCTGCCCACCATTCAGTCCTCAGGAGTGAACGGTTTCCTGACCACCCCCTACGTTGTTGCCTCCAGTCCTTGGTTCGTGCACATACGACCACCTGCCGGATTGATCGTCGCCCCGGCCCTTCCACCTTTCTCCGTCAGAGCGCCTGAGATGCCATCGCCGCGAAATCCGGGTGCTGTGCCTGCGACACCGCGGGTCTTATCCCCGTCACCGACACCGTCAGAAGATAGGGAAGGGTATTCGGCACCGACGACTCGATCGGCAGCCCGACGGCAGCAACACCTCAGCGAAGTCACAGAAGAAGCTCAGGATGTGACGACGGAGGTTTCACCATCGCGCTCTGGTAGGCGCAAGTCAAGATCTAGGACCTCAAAGTCTGAAGAAACCGAAGCTTTGTTGGCAAGAACAAATGGCCAAGCGACGCAGATCAACGGCTATCTCTCCCCGCTGTCCAAGACCGACGGTACTCGGATCGTCGATAGCATCTCGCGATCGCCTTCACCACTCGGCCTGATCCCTCTTCACACCCGCTACCGCAACTTCGTCCATCGTCATGAGATCCCGCGGAAGCTTTTACACGTCTCAATCGGTTTCTTGACGCTCCACCTATACAGTCGCGGCATCCAAACGCATCAGATCACGCCATATCTCTTCACAGCCCTCGTCCCCATCGCCGCTACAGATGTTATCCGTCACCGCTCCAAGACGGTGAACAAACTCTATGTCCGCTGTATGGGCGCCCTCATGCGCGAAACGGAAGTATCCGGCTACAACGGCGTTATCTGGTACCTCGTCGGCGCATACACCGTTCTCCGCTTCTTCCCGAAGGACATCGGAGTCATGGGTGTCCTTCTACTTTCCTGGTGCGATACCGCCGCCTCTACCTTTGGCCGCCTTTACGGTCGCCACACCTTTAGCCTGCGCAAGGGCAAGAGTTTCGCGGGAACTCTAGCCGCCTGGTTCGTTGGCGTCATCACTGCCGCCGCGTTCTGGGGCTTCTTCGTCCCTTACATCGGCCCTTTCCCCAACGACCCGGAGGACGCTTTCATGTACACGGGCCGTCTGAATCTCATCCCAGATCCCGTGAAACGCTTAATAGGCTGGACGGTAACATCAGAAAGTGAGAGCGGGAGCATCATCAAGGGCCCGGTAGCCCTAGGCGTCATGAGCGTCGTCTCCGGTCTCGTCGCCGCAGGCTCTGAATTCATCGATCTCTTCGGCTGGGACGATAATCTTACCATCCCTGTTCTCAGCGGGATCGGGTTATGGGGGTTTCTGAAGGTATTTGGTTGATTGGCAGGTGTTTCAGGTATACTTTATTATTAGATAGACTCTTCGTCATTCTGTCCCTTTTTCTCTTTTTATTTACCCATTCTTCTCTTTTGTCTTCGGACCCCATTCGTTCTCCATATCCGCCTACGCTTATGCCCTACCCTGCCATGCGCTATACATACATACTTACTTCCTTACATATTTATGCCCCAGACCGCTTATGCTAATATCACTACTCACCTCTCCACCCACCTACTTACTACCCGTAAATACTATAGAAAAAAAAATCGGCTACTATGACTATCCTCATGGGTTGAATTTATATTATCTTCGAGGGACTAGAATTCGTAGATATCTGTCACCTTATTTTCCAATATAAAGTTGCGTCTGTGACAATGCAATGTAGTTAGCATATTCCGCACTAGGTAGAATATATCACGAGTACCTATGTACCTATCCAGGACGGAGTATCTAAAATAGCTGCTCTGACTGTTCGAACGCAGGTTTCGGTATGTCAGCCAGAGGCTCGAGAGCGGTCGGACATTAATGGTCCCTTCGGTTGGAGCAAAAGCGGTAGAGGGAAAGAAATGTAAATTTCTCTTGCTAGTCCTTGATATAATATGGTACGAGCTGATACCTTCGACAAGCAAGCAGACAAAAGATGGACAGGAGAAAGCAACGATGAATTCATTGAAGGGCAATAAGCAAAGAAAGCAAAGGAGTAAACCTCGAAAATCAAAGAAAGGGAGTGGGCAAGGTAGATGCAAGAATATACCAAAATTCAAAAGCAGCCCTTAATCCACGCCACTACAACCCAAACGCCCTGAATTAAACTGTGTGTATCGTTCCCGCCCGCTATTATTACTGTGCCTGTCCCAAGTAACGCCCGAAAAGCGATGGCAACGAATAGAGATCAGTTTATCCGGTCCTCGCCTTCTTGGCGCGCTCGTTGCTCTCCCCGATGTTTTTGTAAAGTGGGTATAGATGCATACCCACCTCTGTGGGGAAGTCGGGATGCAGAAGATTGAATCGATTCGGGTTTTGGGGGACTCCATCGACCTCAGCTGGAGTCGGATCAACTAAGAGGCGAATAAGACCCTTGTCGACATGCCCTAAATGTTTAGTTTGCATTTTGTCGATGCGAACCCAATCGTCGTCAACCTCCTCATTCATTAGTGGGGGAAGTGGAGGAGCGCCACTGTTGCTGGGCCGGGCGTGATAGTTGGCAAGAATGTTGTATGGGAGATTAGGACGGACCGCCGGCTTGTCGGAGAGCTCAGCCAACGGATTGAGGGCGTGGTTGCCTTGTGTTCTTGTTGACCGCGTCGCATGGAAATTCTGACTCGCGGTCCGGCCCATGTCTGTGGCGGGGGTGTCGTTGTCCTCTGCCCCAGTGCCATCCAGGCCCGACGCCTCATCCGCATCCGTGTTGTTCCCATTGGTACCAGCACCCGAAGGCTGATCGGCACGCTTCGATGTGGAGAAGAAGTGAACGGTCGCAATATGGGCCTGGTTGGCATGCGCACTGAGTTCTTTCTCTGTGAAGAGAGAGTTGATCGAGTATGTCGGCGCATGCTGCTGCTGGGACACTTGAGCTTTGGCGCGCTCTGCCGGCGTCTCTCGCACGGGTGATCCAATGTCATCCTCAGGAGCCTTCCTTTTCCGCTTGTTCAAATGTTCCGACATGATTCCGTTGCCTAACTCGTCCAAGTCCACACGATGACGAGTATGTCTGGTTTTGCGATTACCGTGAATTCCGCCGGGACTGGCGGGATTAGTGATGCTAAATTGATTCGGGTGGAGGAGAAGGGCATTTGTGTCCGCGATATCGAGTTGCTCTTTTTCTCTCATGAGGCGGGCGCGCTTTCCCGAAAGCGTCTGCACAAGGCGCTCACGGAGAGTGGCAGAGAGGTTTTTGTACTCTTCTTCCGCGAAATGCACGCGGAATGCATATTCTCGCCGGAATCTCTCAAGATTGCTATTATGACGGTGCTGTACCAACAATCGTACTCCATTAGCATGCGCCTCGCCAGCGTGACACGTTGAATTGGGGAAAGTAAAAGACTTACCATCAACATGGCCAGCTCGGCATCTCGTTCTGCCTTGGCCTGGTTGACCTCCTGCACAAAGCGAGAATACCACATACCGGCCAAACTCGCCATTTCCTTTGCAAACTTGCCGCCCCCAACAGTATTCTCAATCAACTGCGCAATCTCATCTGCCGAATCGGGGAGGGGACCCGGGCTGTACGGGTCAGCATTATTGATGAGAGTCATATCGCACTGCAAAGCATGCAACTGCTGGCGAAATTGCGTATCACGGTTCTGGCTGAATGAGGCTGTGAGGTCGTGAAGGCGCTCCTGAAGCGCGCTGCGCCGTTTGTCCCGCTTCGAAAGAGGCATGCTAGTCGGCGGGCTGGTCGACCGGCCCCTGGAGTGGAGGCCATTCGACATTGTCGGAGCACCACCACCTCCAGCGGCAGGAGACGCGGGAGCTGGGGAGTAGGCCATGGCCCAAATGAGCAGACTGGTTGTTGAGCAAAGATGGCGTCACGAGACGGGAGAAAGATCAGACGGAAAGGTCAAGGAGTTTGCAGTGGGTGAGTAGAAAATGAAGAGGCTGTCCAAAGAATAATGCTACAGCATGGATAGAAAACAGCTGCACATAACACTTGGTCTAGAATCGACACGACACGGGTATACATGAAGACACTGAAGCAGAGGAGAGAAGGAAACGCAAGCGAGCCAAAGAGGAGAAACACCAAACCAGACGACCATCGGATGAGGCAGAAAGCCCGGGCGGGTGGCTTTCTTCCCACTTACGGTTTAGTGCGTATTTCAGCCTTGACCGCCCATGTGACTTCTCCAACATGATTCTCTCAATGCGTGCACAAGTTCCTCTGCTTCATGCTTATGCGCTAGGGTTTATGCCTACACGGAAGGGCGCAGTGGCAGTGAATTAACTCTCTCTACGGAGAAGAACCACCTGCTACGAATTCGGGCGTGTGCAATGTATTGTGTTCTCATCATGGTTTACACAGATCGTATCTATCTGGTAGCTACTCATAGTCATCCCACGTCCAGTCAGCACATAATGACAAGCAAGACAATCCGGGTATAGTTCGTGTCCAATGTATGCCCAATAAACCAACGCGCCCGTTTATCTTAAATCGACACCAGAAAACGCCATGCAGTGGAAACCTTATTTTTGCAAGTCCTGAAAATCAAATCGACCGGCAAGGGAAATAAAAAAGAAGAGTGAGTGGGGTTGGATGCCCCTCGTTACGGCCGCCACCGACAAACCGGCTTAGTGAGACCGACGGATGACGAAGACGCCTAACTCAATCCCGTCGCGAGGCTCCAACTCTTCGCCGTACGGCCGCCTTCTAATCCCCTCAAGAATCTCACTAAGCAGCATAGCGGACGTCACCTCCTTGTCCTCCAGACGGTGATAGCTGGAGGCGTTCAACACCGACTTCGACGCTGGAAGACGGCGGCTATTTTGCCAATAGAGACTGATCACCTCTTTCATCCGGGTTTTATCCTGGTGGATATACCACTCAGACCATAACTTGCGATCAAGGCGAACGCTGCCTTTGCGAGCATCCACGATATTGAACCGTGAAGATGATGAGCTCATTGTTTCACAGAGCTGCTCAATGTTCACTCGCATCGTATCGAAGTCATCCATGTGTGCGACCGCTGATACCTTCCCGAGGTAACGGCCGATTTCCGCGGAAAGCTCGTTCACCACGACAAGCTGCCGTAGCAGGGGATCGAGAATGGGTCCAAGGTACTGGGACTTGAAAGTCGAAGCACCTCGTCGGGTGGGGTAGATAAAGAGCAGCGAGCCCCCGTCGGGTGAAAGTTCACTCAACCGATCCACAAGGAACGACGGTCTCTGGGCAGAGAAAAGGTCTCTATACTCCTGTGGCGATGACGGAGGCAGGTAACGTTCTAATACCGAGATGTGGACACTGAATGGGGGGACGATCGGCACAGGGAAATGAGGTACCTTGGCCTGAATGCCTCGAAAGTCGTGGTATGCGGAGACGACAGCGGCACTGGAAAATACCGCGGTCGGGCTAAAGTAGTCATCGGAGGGGCAGAGAGGGCGAGGTGTACTTGGAGGAGAGTGAGGGAGGTTGGAGAGGCTGAATTGTTCCGGAACTGCGTGAGTAACGTTGATATATGGGGATTGTCCATGTTGTAGACGGTGCTGGACCGCCTGGACAATCGAGCAGAAGACGCTCTCGTTGATGTCCGTGCCTGTGGGCTTGTCTGCAGGGCTCGGATAAGGAAGCATTTGATACACGACTTTAGCGGCTTCTCCTCGGGCATTTGAGAATGGCAACGACGACACTACACGGGAAGACACATTAGCCTTGAATGTCCCTCCAGAATGACGAAGCGGAACTGGTACTTACCTGATGTTTGGATGCTGTTCTCTAGCCACGAGTTATGGTCACAATCCATGTCGCCATCGGAAGATTGTGGGCTTCCGCCAGAACTCGATGGGGATATATTTTCGGATGGGCTCCCCAATGGATCCGAATGCGCCGTCCCAGACGTGCTGTCCACGTTGGGGTCCTCATCCATGGGCATAAGCCCAGGCTCCCGGTTTATATGTGATTCGAAAAGGAGCATGTTGTTACGAGAGCTCCACGCAATATGGTCACTGTCGTCGGGCGGTGTTGGAGGAAGAGTTGGGGGATAACCGTCCTTGTCCGTGGATTCGGTCGCTCGGGTCGCCAGCGAACTCGAAGCGGAAGATATTTGGAGGCGTGAATCGAGGGAGAGTGCTCGAGATTCAGCAGATCGATTGTAGGGCTTTTGGACGGCGCCACTGGTATCGAGCGGCGGGGGGTGTAGAGAAGCGCTACTGCGAGATAGGAAGCGGGAGATAGGCGAGGGTTTGGCTAACAGTGAGCCTTGGGAAGCCCGACGCTTGAGTCGACTTGGGCCTACGCCCTGAGACGAAGCTCCTGGGGTGCGTGGGCGCTGGGAGTGAGGTGATAGAGGTCTTCGATGGGTGTTAGGTTGATCAAACGAGGTCACGATTCCCTGACGTGAGGTACTGGCTTCGGCAGAAGCATCTGATGGAGGTTCTGACGAGAATGGCGAACGCATGACAGGGTTATTTCGCACTGTTGAGGCATACAGACACGGTCCATTGCACTGTGGAGAATACATCCAGGTTGCGTCCGGTTTAGCGGGCAATGGGCAGGCAACCGGGAGAGGATGGGTGCCCGAGGATCTTTGCGTGCGTTATCAAACAGGTCAGTTGAGGAGGGTGAAGAGGAGAGCACGGAATTTGTCGGTCCCTGATGGGTTAATAAGAGCCGCGAGAAACGGTAATAGGACGGTTGCAGGAGATGAGACGAGGAGAGACGTGGTTTGAGTAATGAGAGGAAGGGGAGGGAGACGAGAAGAGATGAAAAGGACGGCGGAACGGTGGTGAGAGAATGGTGATGAGAGTGAGACGGTGGAGCAGGAAGGAGATTGAAGGAAGGGAAGAGAAAATTGGGAGAGCAAGAAAAGGTCCAGAACATGGGGAGGAAAACGACCATTGAAGGGAAGCGGATGAATGACGCCTGGAACTGATCGTGACCCAAGGACTGCTTTCCTCGGGCTGCGACTTCTGGACCAGTGTTCTAGACCGCGCCTGATTGGGAGCCCATCAGACGAGAACCAGCGGAATTCTGTCCTTTCACTGACCGTGCTTGACAGGTGTCTGCAGTTGCCGACGCCCTATTTTCCCCTTTTGTTCAGTAAATCTCACTCCCTGAAGCTCTGAGAAAGAATCTGCACGCAAAGGACCTGCCAGCAGCAACAGGGTGACTCCAGACGCGCGGACTTGTCCAGACCCCCCATAGTGGCTGATCAGAAACTCTCCAGGAGGTCCACCATGGTCACTAGCCTGCGCTAAGCCCGATCAGGCGTCCCACAGACCCATGGAGCTGGAGCTGGAGCCCAGGCCCACCAACTGCCTCCTGGCTGGCTCTGGACTCTGCTCTCTGTTTTGGAACCCGTCGAGTTGTCCACTGTCTCATGAGGACCTCCTTCCTTCGAGAAACGTGCACAGAGTATTTTCCTTGACCGAGTGACCACTCGACGGGAGGAACTGATCGTGACCAAGGTTGCTCGGTCGCGGCCTTGGAGCGTGCTCACCACAGTATCAAAGTTTTCCTAACAATATTTGCTTTTTTGCCCATCCAACAACTCGCACTGGATGAGCACAGCCATGTTCCTTTCAACCTGTCCCTGGGCGCCCTGAACAAAGCAGCGGCATCAACCGCATCCCATGATAGTTGTCCAACTACCTTGCAGCTGCCCGTGCAAACTCAGCCCAAAACCTTCAAGTCGGAGAATACTTCCCAATCCAATTGCTGGTCTCTTCGTCTCTTCATCGAGAGGCTGAGAACAATGAAGAGATGTCCGACCGTCTGGCGCCGAGCGGGCAAAGCAAAGGGCGAAAAAGTAAATATGACTTTGTGCAGCCAAAAAAGTCTCAGAAGTGGCTGATCTTCATGCACCACGGCAGCAAGTATCAGGTTTTTCAAGGTGACCGACGAGTGACCGAGGCGAGAAGCCCCATGTCGACCGCCCAAGGCTGGCCTGAATCTCGCATCAGCACCACTTCCCTTCGACGACGGTCGGGGTTGTCAAAGCACAGTCACGGGCCCCGGCAAGGCAACCTGTGTTTCCTCTTCAAGGACCCTCAAGCACGCCCAGCTGCGAGGCTGGAGGAAACTGTGCCGTGCAATCACGTCCACCTGGCAGTCGGGGACCGCTTTTTTCGCACTTGGATTGAGCCAAATCCATCTCTGAAAATTGGTAGCAAGTATGAAAATCAACAATGTCCCAAAACCTGCAAACGTTGTATCCAAGCGCCTGGACATTGTGAAGAGTGGAACTGGAACTCTCCAATTCCTGACGTCGAGACTTTTTGCCTTCCCCCCCGGGCTTTCCCTCATTGGCTGGCCAGGCGATGGAAACCCACTGCCGCATCCGGCCGTCAGCAAGCAAGCCTGGGCTGGACCTGGGACGGAAGAATCCAAGTTCGAGTTCCATCAGAGGCTCGTGCTCGGGCCTGCCGCGGTCTTCCGTGCGGTGATTCTGACTCTCCTTCGCTTGGAATTGCTTTGCCATCAGACTGAGAATCCTTCCTGACCTTTCAAAAGAATTATGTCCTCTTCTGCAAGTGCAGAAGAGTGGACAGAATTACCTGCAAAAGAGTCCAGGAAAGGTGATTCGTTCGGCAGAAAATGCCCGAATATTTGCCCATTCGCCGAGTCACCCATCGCCTCCCTCGCCTCGCCTCTCATCCTCAGGCCCCTCAGGCTCCAACAAAACCAGGAAATCCCAACTGTTGACATTCCGTATCGGGCAACATGCAGCATATCGAGGTCCCGTCCCGATGTCGAGGTCAAGCCACTGACAGCACCACATCCACCACACCCGAATCGTTCAGCTCCGTGCTTCATGTCTTCATTCTTTCTCTCGGAGTGACTTTTGCATTCAGCCAACCGGACACCATCCCCATCCGCGATCAACGGTACGAGGGAAATGAAATAATGAAGTGGTCCAGGTTCAGGTTCCCATCACGATTCGAGACACAGACACAGACAGATTCAGATCCAGATCCAGCAAACCGAAATGAAAGGCCCTTCTGTATCCATGGCATGTGCCATGTAAAGCGAGGACCTGTGAATTCCTGCTTTGGGTTAGTTTTGCCGCTTCCAGGATAGCCGCCCTGTACGTGGTATGGTCATCGCCGCCTGCTGGACCTCTCTGGATATATAAGAACCCTCCTCGCTATTCTGCCTCTCTTTCCTCCCAACTCCTTTGTTTTCCCTCATCCCCCCTCCCATATTCTGCACTCACCCGGTCACCGCCTGTTGTCTTATCCACTCCAAAAATGCTAGCCCCCTTTGCCCCCTTTTTCTCATCAGAAATTACAGCTGCGCCTTTTATTCGTCCCTCTACTTCCAGATTCCCTACCCTGTCAGGCTGGACCGGCTCTTCAGCCGAATTTTTCCTCTTTTTTTGCTCGCATCTAGCGAAATAATTCATAGTTTCTGTTCCACCCGCTTTTACTAGAGGATTTATTTCTCTGGGGCCTTGCTTTGCCTGCCGGCCCTTTACAGTATCTACCCTCTCAACTTCCCTTATTAAAGAAAGAGTCTGATACTTTAAACCCCTAACAGGCCCCAAGCAAGGCTAATTACACGTTATACCTTATGCTTACTCTACTCTTCCCCCTTTCTAGTAGTCGCCTATCCTATTCCTTTTTATCCCAGCCATGCTAATCCCACGTGTTGTTGTATTTAATTAGATTAAATAGATAGTAACAAGAAAAGGGTTTTAGAAAAACATGTCTAGTAGTATAAATACCTTATTTATAGCTCTACTAGCTGTTATTACCCTTATTATTACCTTCCTTGATTATATTCTTATGGAACCTTTATTTGCCCAACTAGTAGCTGATTAGTCCTTAATTATCTAATCTCCTACACCCTATAATAGATATTTATAGAAAGTATAATATTACAAGTACAGCTATTTACTATTATAATATTTCCTATAGAATATTATCAAGCTCCAAGGCTGATATAGGCTTTACCAAATCCATACCATGTATCTACTATTTACTCTTTATAGATAATGCCCTAATAAGTTCCTTGGAATAACTAATTGTACTAGTAGAATATAGTATGCTATTTCAGGACCCAAGGCACTTGGGCAGGAGTGCAGGATCAGGCTATTCTATGGTGATTCAGCTTTTAGGGGTGTTGTTCTCTTTGTTAGAGAATAAGGGCCTGGGAATTAAGTCATTGCCTAATCCACGGGTTATAAATACCCTTGTCTATCTCAAGTTAAAAAGCAATATAGATAGTATTACCAGTTTTCTTAATATCACGCTTTGCTTCCTACTTTGCTTGTTTTCCAGGATGAATTACTAAGTTTCTGTTATCAAAGCGATGACCTCTCGTGCGCTTCTAACCCCGGGCTCTCACACAGGACTTCCAAAGGTTTTGGATTGACTTGTCTTACCTAGTGTAATCACATCTAACAAGTATAGAGACTTGTTATAGTTAGGTAAAGTTAAGATAAAAAAGCAGGGCTAGCCTATAATATATATACTATAGCCTATAAAGTAAGTACTAGACAAGTTGCTTTGCAAAAATCCTTTAAACTAGTTATTCTAGAATAATAGTAGTATTAATTATAAAGATAGAAAAGCTAGTTATAATAGTAATAAGCATCCTTAAGTATTTTCTTCTTTACTAGTCTTCTTTATCTATATAGTATTCTATATACTATATAATCTTTCTATATCCTGATAGTATATAGTATACTATTCCTTAGTTATATATCTTAGTTATATGGTATAGGACTATAGGCTCCTGCAAGTAGTAATACTCCTAAGATAGCTTGCCCTCCTCTAAGGATATTAGTAGTAGGCTACAGGATTCTATCATAAGTTTTAATAAGCATTTAGTTTATGGGATCTTAACCAGGGAGTCAAGTATATAAAGTTGTATATATAGTAGATTTCCTTATAGGATTACTTTTTTAGATTTAGTGCTTAGGCTTTGCTTACTAAGCCCCTAGGTAAGTTGTAGTATCTATTTGAACATCTTTTTCTTGCGGGCTGATTGATTGGTTGTTGTTATCTGCGGATTCTGCCTGGCGTGGCCGCCCTCAGGTTGGTGTGGGCAGTGTCGTAACAGTTTCTTATAATAGCCCTTTGTCTTCCCCTTTTTTACCCTGTAATTTTCCAGCTTTATATCTATTAACCCTGATGAACTATCTCTTGCCCCTAAAACCTCCTATTTCTATGTACTTCTATGCTTATACTCCCCCTGCCTACAAGCCTGTAACTATACTAGGCAATATAGTAGTATAGTATATTAACTATAGCAAATCTATCCCTATAAATAATAATTAAGAAAGACCCTTTGCATACTATCATACAACTATATCTTTTATTAGGGTATTTAGCAGCCCTTATATAAAGAGTATTATTTATTTATCTAGTAAAGGTTTATACAGGTCTACCATGTCTTGCTACCTAAAGGTTCTTGCTTATTAGTAATTATATCCCTATCTAGATATAATCCCTAGGTGTTATGAACCCCTCAGGATCATAAGCAGCAAGGCGGAACCACAAGGCAGAACCTTGAGGGCGTGCAGAACCTTGGGAAGCACATAAAGAGCAAGGACACGCACTGTACATGCATACCTGCAACCAAGAAATCCTGGAAAGGCCTACTTGGGGATAGATATAGTAGAGGTATATGTAAATAGTATAGGGATATATAGCTAATATATACCTAATAGCTATAACTCTATAGAACTTAGGAAGAACTATATATAATTTCTAAGTATATGTATGGGTAATATATACATGCTAATAATATATATATAACTACTATAGTTCTTGGGAAAACCATGCCCTAGTATATATATACTAGATATATATATCTAGCTAAGACTAAAAAATATAATAAATTATTATATAATATAATTATAACTTGCTAAAAAAATACTAAAACCTAAAATAACCTAGTAAAGGGATTATATAACTATATATTATTAGTATATTATTTAATAATAGGAGAATAGTATATAGAATTATATAACCTAATTAGATATACTATCTAGTATATTATCTTAAGAATAGAAAAATAGTAGGAACTTGGGAATACTTAAAAATACTTATTACTATTATATCTAGCTTTCTTATTTTTATAATTAATACTACTATTATTCTAGAATAACTTGTTCTAAAGATTCTTGCAAAATAATTTATTTAATACTTACTTTATAAGTTATAATATATATATTATAAGCTAGTCCTACCTTTTTATCTTGACTTTAACCTGATTATAACAAGTCTTTATACTTGTTAGATATGATTATACTAGGTAAGACAAGTTAATCTAAATCCTTTAGAAGTCCTATATAAGAGCCTGGGGTTAGAAGCACACAAGAGATTATTATTTTAATAATAAATTGATTACTAGTTAGTACAAGTTATATCTTGGATTAACTTAAAGCTATTAATATAATATCTTAATACTAGTACCAAGTTATTATACTTTCTAAGGGTAAAACCTTATAGAAGACTATTGCTAGAATATAGGTATAACTTAACAAACAAACTAGAGTTATTAATCAGGTTACTAGTAACCTAAACTAGTAATCTAATATACCTAAAAATAATAAAACTTTTAAAAAGTATTAAGAGATACTAGAATAGCTTTAGGATTATATCCTTATACTTAAGACTAAACTTAAGGCTAAGGCCTTAAAGGTCAAGGTACCTAAACCCTTTAATAGTATTTAAATCAAGCTATATTTCTTCCTCATATAAATATAGACCTTTATTAATATTAATTAGGATAAGCTAGTTAGTAAGGCTAATAAGGTTATATTTATATCTATTTATCTCAAGGGAAAAGCATACAAGTAGTTTAAATTTTTTATAAGAAAATAGCAAGAAGCTAGAGAAGATAGGGACAAGCTAGCTAGTAATACTAAGTAGCTATTTATAAGCTATAACTACTTTAAGGAGTAGCTTACTTATGTTTTTAAAGATATTAACAAGACCTATAATACTAAGAGATAAATTAAGAAGATATACTAATCTAGAAGGGATATAGGTATACTTATCTTAGAGTTTTAATAAATCATATTATATCTAATATAAGAAGATAATACTTTTATATACTACTTTAAGAGAGTTCTAGATTATAATATCTAGAAGAAAATAGTATTTTTACCTAAACCTAATATCCTAGTAGAAATATATAACTTAATATCTAGGATAGGGAACTAGTTTAGGGAGCTAAGGGAATAATAAGGCTAATAGAACTATAGAAGATATTATTCTAGAAGAAATTAGGATAGATATAATAGCTATTATACTAATAATAACTAATAATTTTAGACTAGATCTTATAGGAATAATAATCTATATAGATCTTAATCTATAGACTTAGATATAATAATCTCTAAGATAGAACAAGATTATTGCTAGAAGGAGAATCTATACTTTTCCTATAGTAAGCCAGGTTATAGGGTAGTAGACTACAAGAAGTAGAAATAGCATGGCTAGAGATCCTGGAGGGGAGCTAGATAATATTAACTATAGGCCATGCAGGAAGTTGTAATGCTAAATATAACTAGGGAGTAGGATAATAATACTAGCAAGGCATCTATTATAACTAATAATTCCCTGGAAGAGGCTAAAAGAGCCTTAGCTTAGGATAAGCATACTATAATAAATAATACCCAGGATACTATCAAAAGAAGGTAAAGTGCATCTCTAGTAGCTTGGAATAAACTTGGATAAAATGCTAAAAAACAGGATCTAAATCTTGTGCTAAACTTGCTAGGGGCAATGGCCATGCCACCTAGGGAAACAAGGATAGATATTAGAGGGTGTGTCAAGCAAATTACTAATATTGCTAGTAAGATATGTAAAGAGGAAAAGATGCTTAAGGTAATAACTAAAATTCTTGTAAGTATTGAAAAAATGATTAAATAGCTAGATAGAATCCTCTAAAAAGAATTACTATACTAGCTAAAATATTAGCTTAATACCATGATTTTGCAAACTAATAAAGAAGAAGCTAAGAGGATAGATAGGTCTTATTATAATAAAGCTACTAATAACAAGCTAGTTCAAGAAGAAGAGTATAGCAACTTTCCTGTAATTATATAAAAAGTTAACTTACTTAATAAATAATATAGAATATAGCTAGAAGGCCTTAAACTTAGCAAGAAGGAACCTAATAGTAGGTTTATAATCCTAGAAGAAAAAGCCCTATAAAAAGATAATATTAAAAAATATAAACTATACTAGTATTAGCCATAGGCTACTAGACTATATGAAAATAAATAATATTAAAGATAATAACTTAAGTCTTTAAAGACTAGCAAAGACAAGCTTGCCTATTAAATAAATAATATTATTATAGCTATATAAAAAGACTCTTAGAAACTTACTAAAGGCTTAAGAGATTTCTTTAACTAATGCCTATATCAGGACCTAATATATTAGGAAAAGACTAAGGATTACTAGTAGAAGCATATTAAAACTTATAAAAGGTACTTAGAAACCTGTACTATCTATAAATAAAATAATAGTAACTACTACTTGTAATTATATAAACTATCTAATAAGTAGTCCTAGGAATCTAGAAGATATCTATCATGCTAGCAAGATTAATATAAATATATTAATACTAATATATAGTATCCTAGGCATGATAATATACCATGGCTAACATGCTATAACTTATATTATATATATTATAAAGATATTAAGAAAATTATATGCTACTAGCTAAAGTAACTAAGAATAATTAACTAGAATAACTTGTATCCATGCTAAAAAAAGCAATATTTATATAAATTATACTAGTAATACCTAGAATATAGGATATACTATTAGATAGCTTGCTATAAGAATTACTATATTATATACTACTAGACCAAGCTTAGAAACTACTTTTTATACCTAAGGTAAGGGGAATAGATACTAAAATAAGAAAAATAGTACCTTGTAGCTATCAAGACTTGGGTAGGAAGGTATTTTATCTAACTTGCTAAAATACAAGAAAGGCAAGCTTATATTTTAATTAACTTAGAAGCTATAGGAAACTATATTAGCCCAAGTTTTATAAAAAAACTAGGGATTAGAAGTATTTAAAAAGAAATACTAATACCTATAGCAGGACTAAACAGGGAAAACCTGGGAAATATCTTGTTAATAGTCAAGTTAGGACTTCTACCTATTATAGTAAAGGAAAGGACTTTTAAACTAAGTTTTAATATTATATTCTTGGGTAAGTATAATATAGTATTAGGAATCTTATAGCTTAAAAATCTTAACCTAGATATTAACTAGATTAAAAGAGAAATCTAGTAGAAAAATAATAAATAGCCTAAAGAGTAAAAAAGATTAAAAGGGGCTAGTATCCTATAGTATACTTATATAATAAAATATAAGGCCAAGCAATCTATAGGGAGATTAAAGACTAGTAACTAATCTATAAGTACTAAAAGTCTAGTAAAATAAATTATTACAGCAATATTAAGACTATTAGGGAGGATATAGCTAATAAACTTACCTAGTTAGGCTACTAGTAATATTATAAATAGCAAAATTATTATAAATAGTAAAGGAGTAAGGTTTTAGGGGATACTAGCTATAAGTAACTAGATCTATAAGAAACTAATTATCCTAGATAAGTATAGTTAATTCTAGGATATATTCTAATAACCTAGCAAACTAGAGTTATTATCTTATAGGCCTTATAATTATACTATACTTATTAAGGAAAGTATAAAATTAAACTATAAATAGATTCTACTACTAAATAACTAAGAATCTAAAGTATTAAAAGAATATATTAATAACTAACTTAAGAAAGAAAATATCTAGTCTTTATATTTATTAATAGAGTATAAAGTTTTATTTATACTAAAAAAAGATAGAAGTAACTAACCATGTATTAACTTCTAACTACTTAATAATATGATTATCAAGAACTAGTACCTATTATCCTTGATTTAAGAAATCCAAGATAAAATCTAAGGGGTAGTATAGTTTACCAAGTTTAATATTATTAATGCCTACTACTATATTAGAATTATAAAAAAAGAAAAATAGAAAATAGTATTTTAAACAAAATTTGGCTTTTATAAATATCTAGTAATACTATTTAGGCTTACTAATATACTACTAATATTTTAAAGGTTTATTAATAAAGTGCTAAAGCCTGAAGATGAAAAAGATAAAAAAAAGGAAAAGAATAACAGGGAGAACTTACCTTAATTAATAAATAAATTCATGCTTGTATACCTTGATAATATATTAGTCTTCTTAAAAGATAGGAAATAGTATATAAAGTATATCAAGTAAGTTTTTAGAAGAATAAGAAAAGCCAAATTATAGTATAAATTTAAAAAATATAAATTTTATATTCAAGAAACTAAGTTCCTAGGCTACTAGATTACTACAAGCAGGCTAAAACCTAAAACCTCTAAAATAATAGCTATCAAGGAATAGCTTGTATTAAAAAACCTAAAAAAACTATAATAGTTCCTAGAACTCTTGAATTACTATTAAAGATATATTAACTAATACATGTTTTATATAGCACCTTTATTCAAGCTATTTTAAAAAAAATAAGTATATAAATAGATAAAAAAATAATAGAAAACTTTTAATATTATAAAAAAAGTTATTATAATAATATTAATTATATTATAATATAATCTAGAGTTACCTATAATACTAGAAACTAATATATTAGACTATGCTATTAGAGTAAGAATAACTTAATTAGGATTTAATAGCAAACCAAGACTAGCAAGATTCTAGTCAAGAAAACTAATAGGACTAGAAATAAATTATAATATTTATAATAAAGAACTACTAGCTATTATAGTAGTATTTAAATATTAGAAAGTCTACTTGCAGGGAGTAAAATATACTATTACTATAAAGTCTAACTATAAAAACCTTACCTATTTTATAATAACTAAAGAATTAATAAGGAGATAGGCAAGATAGGTAGAACTACTCTTATAATATAATTACTAAATTAAGTACTATAAGAATATAAAAAATAGCTAAGCTAATATTTTTAGTAGATAACTAGATTATAAGAACAAGATTAGAGAACCTTAACTAGTAATTTTAAGAAAAAACAAAAATAGAATACTTAGGAATAATCTAATAATCCTAGCAGTTATTATATAGTTATTAGAAACTATAATTAATACTATTAAGGAAGCTATAAAGGAGGACAAGCTAATATAACAAGTTCTTATGTTAATACTAGAAGTACTAGAAAAAGATAGAATCCTCTAAATTAAAAGACTTATCTATATTCTACCAATACTTATTCTATAAGTTATTAAAAAATATTATAATACCCTAGTATATAGATATTTTAGTATAGACTAAATATATAAATATATTAGATATAATTACTATTTCTAGAATATAAGAAAGAGGATTAAAAATTATATTAATAATTATAAAGTATATCTATAAAATAAACTAAAGTAGTATATATTATATAAAAAATTACAAAACCTAGAAGTTCTATAATAACTATAAGAATAGATTATAGTTAATTTTATTAAACTATTACTAGAAGTATAATAAGAAAAAGAAAAATATAATTATCTTATAGTAATCTTAGACTAACTAATAAAGTATATTTACTTAGAACTAATATAAATAATTATAATAGTAAAAGGGATAGTAATTATTTTTATTAATATAATTATTATAAACTATAAAATATTAAAATATATTATATTAAATTAAGACAAGTTATTTATATCCAAGTTTTAGAAATTAGTAACTAATATTATAGGAATTAAACTATATATAACTACTATATATAGACTATAATTAAATAGATAAACTAAAAAGATTAACTAAATAATTAAGTAATATTTATAATACTATATAAACTATATACAAGATAACTAGAAAGAATAACTACCTATAACCTAGTTTGCTTATAATAACTTAGTATATAGTATAACAGGAATAATACTTTTTAAAGTAAATTATAAATATTACCCAAACTTATATAGTAAACTAATCTAAAAAAAACTAGTTATAGAAGAAGCCAACTATTTTATATAAAAACTTAAAGGAATCCAAATACAACTTACCCAAGACCTTAAATTTATTAATCTTAAAATAAAGCTTTATTATAATAGAAGGCACTAGGAGATACTAGATTTTAAAAAGAGAAGGAAAGTATTCCTACTCTATAAAAATATTAAAACTAAACAACCAAGCTAGAAACTTAACCATGTATAAATTAGACTATTTAAAATTAACAAGAAATTAGGACTAGTTAACTATTGATTAAAGCTACCCAAATCCATGAAGAAGATACACCTAGTATTTTATATATTACTATTAGAACTAGTACTAGAGAACACTAAAATTACTAACAACATTAAAATTAAAGAAGAAGAACAGGAATATAAAGTTAAAAAAATCCTAGACTACTAGAAGGTTAGTAGATAATTATAATACTTTATATAGTAGAAAGAATATAATATCTTAGAAAACACTTAGGAGCCTATCAAGAACTTGACAGGCTGTGCCTAGAAAATCCAGAAATACCACTAGCAGTATCTAATGCAGAGAAATTAACATCCTGCTAGAAGGAGGATAGGAAGCCAATCATCTAAGTTAGACTAGGATTATCTAACACAGCAGCAAGTTAAGTAGTGGCCTCATGCTTGTTAGCAAGGCGCTCTAGCTCTTAGAGATCCTTGGCAGTTAAGGGATCCTCCTCATCCAACTAATCCATCACGGCCATATCATGATCCAATATTCATTCACCATGCTCCTTAAGAAACTTTTGCTAAGTAAACAGGCGAGCAACTTTAGCAGCAATCCAGGCTTGCTTAGAAAGAGCCTGAGCCAACTCATCCTCAACCTTTTGGCAACTCTTTTGGAGATCTAACCACTCTTTATTATTATAAAATCATTTTTTATATTTTCAACCACAGCAAGTGCACGACGCACAATTTCAACTTTTTAAATCTATTATGCAGACAAGGCCACAAGAAGAACAATGTTTGCAAGGATTAACCACTAGGGAACCTTTTAAGGCAATTTCTTAAGACTAACAAATTCAGTCAGCAAGGCAATTTCACTTAGGAGGCATAGTAAACCATTGCAAAAGAATTTAAAAGGAAGATAGAAACTTACCTCAGGCAATAGGGGAGTTCACGCTATTTATGCTTCCAAGGACGAAAGCTAAAGGAGGGGGAGATAGTATTATAAACCCCTCAGGATCATAAGCAGCAAGGTAGAACCACAAGGCAGAACCTTAAGGGCATGCAGAACCTTGGGAAGCACACAAAGAGCAAGGATATATACCATACATGCATACCTGCAACCAAGAAATCCCAGAAAGGCCTACTTGGGGACAGATATAGTAGAAGTATATATAAATAGCATGGGGATATATAGCTAATATATACTTAATAACCACAACTTTATAAAACTTAGGAAGAACTATATATAATCCCTAGGTATGTATATAGGCAATATATATATACTAATAATATATATATAACTACTATAATTCTTGGGAAAACCATGTCCTAGTATATATATACTAGATATATATATTTAACTAAGACTAAAAAATATAATAAATTATTATATAGTATAATTATAACTTGCTAAAAAAATACTAAAACCTAAAATAACCTAATAAAGGGACCATATAACTATATACTATTAGTATACTATTTAATAATAGAAGAATAGTATATAGGACTATATAACCTAATTAGATATACTATCTAGTATATTATCTTAAGGATAGGAAAATAATAAAAACTTAGGAATATTTAAGGATACTTATTATTACTATATCTAGCTTTTCTATCTTTATAATTAATACTACTATTATTCTAGAATAACTTGTTCTAAAAATTTTTATAAAATAACTTGTTTAGTACTTACTCTATAGGCTATAGTATATATACTATAAGCTAGCCCTACCTTTTTATTTTAACTTTAATCTAACTATAACAAGTCTCTATACTTATTAGATATAATTACACTAGGTAAGACAAGTCAATCCAAATCCTTTGGAAGTCCTGTGTGAGAGCCTGGGGTTAGGAGCGCATGAGAGGTCGTCGCTTCGATAACACTTGCTAGCATTATTCCAGGAAAACACTAACTTGCAGATATCCAAGCCTAAGGTTCTTTATAACCTCACTTGTCTTACCTTGGACTTATTATTAGTCTTAGCTAATTATTTCCTTAGTTATTTAAGATTAATATATTATAAACCCTATTTTAAAACAAGGATCTTCTAGTATTAACAAAGATAAGTAGCTATAGTATTTTTAATATTTATATAGTTAGTATGCTTGGTATTATTAGACAAACCACACTACTATTATTCCTAATTAGTTATAGAATAATATTTTGCAAGATATACAAAAGCAGGGGCTAGGCAATAATTAGTATTTTTAATATATTAACAGGCTTGTAGGAAGAAAGACCCTACTTACTATCTTGCAACAACCACTAGCAGTTAGCCACAGTCTTTAGAAAGTCTAGGAAGAAAACAAAGGTCTGTTTACTAGCAACTAGAGCCAGGGTGTAGATTAGTTTAATAGAATCCTTCAAGCAATTTTATAGGGCATTGATTTGTCTCGTGGAACCATTCTTAATACCATGTTATAGGGATTTGACCTGGCTCTGAACGTCCTTGACCTGGTTCTGAACCTTCTTGACCTCTTCTCTTAGCAACTTTAAATCCTCCTTGACATTATCCAGATACTTGGATAACTTAGTAAGGGATTCTTTAACTCCCTGCTTGAATTAGTCCACTTTTCTATTAATACTTTTAATATCCTGCCTTACCTTATGAATTTTTGTTAACTAAGCACCTTGTTCATGATATAGGTGGGTAATATAAATACCCATAATAGTAATCATAGCATTAGAGTAAGAAGACTTATTTTAAAAGTTTTAGGGGTATTTAGGTAGTGAAATCTCTAGTACTTAACATAAATTCTTTCTTGCAATATCCTAGAAAGCATGGAGGAAGGTAAGAAAGTTAGAACTTAGAGTTAGAGCCATTTCTCTTAGATTTAGACAGATAGTAAAGAAAGTAAAATATAAATTAGCCAACTGGCAATACTCTCAAGAATAGATTAAATAGACTATAACTATTACCTAGATAGACCTTGGAGGATAAAGCAAGAGCAAATAAAGTAGGGAAAGGTAGAATTAGTAGAATCATATAATAAATACTATATTATTGCCTGATTAGGCAGCACTACAACCTTTCTCTACCCCTTTAATCTACTACCTATCTTGGTAGATCACATGATCACATGCTGGTTGCCTGCTGCTGGATTTGAGGTTCTTTTTGCACTAGTAATTTCCTAATTAATAATTCTTTCTTGCCTGGATAGCTTAATAAAGCTAAAGTTTCAGGTAAGTAATTTAGTAGAAGCTATTTTGCTAAGTCTATTTAAATAATTATATTTCTACTAAAATGCTAAAGTACTAAAGGGCTAAAGAATAGGAAAGATAATCTAACTATATATAGACTAGTATACATAAGAATTTTTCTAAAGAGCTAGTACTATAGGGTACTTGTTTATCTTAGCACTCGCGTATAGTATCTATATATAATAATAGATAGTATCTAGAGAGGAGAAAAGAAAAAAATCAAGCAATAAGACTTGTCTAGGTTATATCATATCTTTACCTGCTAGTAAATGTATATTTACCTGCCAGGTTTAATAGAGATTTCTTGAATAGGGGGATAATATCCTCAAGTATATAATAAATTAGAGGAGGATAAGAAATTACCTGAGGAAGTAAGTTTTATAGCCTTATAAATATATAGTTTAATAGATATACTAAAATAGAGAGTACTTTTAGCTATCTTTCCTATAAAGATAAATTAAAAATATATATTTAGCTAGTTTTCTAGGTTTAAATTACTATAATAATATTAGATTTATATTTAAGGCTAAATTTAGCTACTTTCTTAAAAAGACTACTCTTTTACCTCTAATATTATTGTAATTTTGCTTGACTACTATCTAAATAATACTTTTTTACCTAGCAAGATCTCTTAGACATTTTGTAGTTTTATAATTATAGAATAATTCTTCCAGGCCCTAGAACTAGAGAATAAGGGTGCTTAAATAGCTTTATCTTAGGCTATTATTAGGTTGTATAGCTATGGATTATAGAGCCTTTATTAGTCTACTAATAATGCTTAACTTTAAAGAGCTTTAAAGAGCTTTAATATAGGAGGTTATCTTCTATAGCTATAATTTCAAGTAGGTTAAGTTTTCTTATCTTCTAGGAGTAGATCATATTAGCTAGGCTATTAAAGGTCATGGGAAAAGTTTAGTTACTATAATTTCTCCTTTTCTTATTTTTTTTTCTACCTATAAACTAAGGAGGTATAAAGTCTACTAGAAATAAGACAAAACTAAATAACTTGAAGGAAGCTTTAGCTAACCATTCTTATCACTTTCTAATAAAATATCTTTGAAACTACTAAAGTCTAGATCCTCGAGGACTTCATACTACAGAGATAAAGTTGGAAATACTATATCTCCTAAGAGAAGGACAAACAAGAGCAAGTGAGGAAGTTGATTTGAATCGGGCAACCAGAGTTGATGACGAACGATCCCCAAGCTGGGTGAAGAAATCCTTAACTGTCTGATGGATTAGAGGTGATATTTCATGATGCCTTTTAGTTTCAAGGGATATAAAGGGAGTATTTTCAGGTTTATAAGCAGTACTCTACTTCTATAAGCTTTAGCAAGCTTTAGTATAGGAGATTATTATCTATAGTTATAGTATATAGTCTATAAAAGGCCTTTATATTACCTATTATTCCTTCCTTATCTATATCTTTTTATTTCCCTAACTAGCTATCTCTTTTTTCTTATAGAATAAGCCTATTAGCTATTTATACTATTACTACTAGTAGTATTTTTACTATTCTTTGCTTAATCTAGACTTTTTCTATCCTTATATATTAAAGGGATTTGCTTTCTCTCTTTATCTTAAGATATCTAATACTTCTTTTTATTATTTATAGGTATTAGTTCTATAGTTTATAGACCTAAGCTAATATTTTCCTCTACTTATTATATACTATAGTTAACATCTTTCTTGTCTTTTTTAGATCTATATTATTAGTTGGCTCTAGTCACCAGGCTAGAGAGTTAGCTTTAGTTAACCTAATTTTCCCTTTGTCTACTATCTACCTTGGCTATCTAGCAGATCTTCTAGGTATTAGATAGAACTCTTATTACAAGATTTATTATGCTACTAGCTAGATAGCTATAGTTCTATTATTATTTTATATTATTATAATAGCTCAAGCCTTAGGCTTTATATTTCTACTCTATAAATAGTAGAATCTTTTTACTCTTCTTATAGGCTAGTATAACTTCTAGTATTCTACTTTTACTAATATATAACAGGCTATAATTATACTAGGTATCCTTGCCCTACACTCCATTCTATAGCTTTATTAATAGTTATACAAGATCTTTCTCTAAATATATCAGGTTCTTACTAGGTTTTTTATCTATAGTACCTAGTAGCATCTCCTATTGCAAAACTATTTAAAAATCTATTTTCTTGCTGCCTTGGGGATGTTTATATTAACTTTTCTTTTAAAGATAATAACCCTATTATATCAAAACAGCCTGTTTACCAGGCACGGGGCCCCTAGGGCTATCATATTATTTAGCACAAGCATATCTAAAGAGAAAGATTCTATAGTAAATACTATTTATATTTATATTCTCTTATTTTAGCCTATAAAAGTCAAGGCTAGATAATATATTAACCTCTAGATACCTTTAATAAGTCTATAGTTATGGATATAGATATACTTTTTTATAGTTATATTATGGTCTAAAGGTTGGTAAGATACTATAGAGCTTCTAGTAAGGCTATGCAATAGTTTAATTACTAATCTTTTTTACTATATATTAGTTAGGGTAAAGAACTTAGTTTTATTCCTAGCTCTATTTACTAGCCCTTATAGAATTAGTAAAAAAGTTAGCTAGTATAAAAGTATTCTTGTACTAGCTAGCAGACCTAGGATTACCATAACTATCCTATACCTAAAGAAAATAATCTATAGTTATAACACCTGCACCTCCCAGGTTTGCTAGCTTTATTTAGTATAGCAGGTAGAATTAGTTAATATAATAACCCCTGCCTTGGCCCTTATAAATAACCTTTTAAAGGATAATATTATGGATAATAACTATATTAGTATTAGATAGATAATAGGATCTATCTACTACTAGCACTAACCCTTATTTTAGATATTGCATATCTTGATTTATATTAAGAATAGCCTTAAATAGAATAAATTACTATTTAGTTAGCATAAACAAGTTTATATCTACCAGGAAGTACCTAATTATTAAAATATTATTTCCCTTAAGGTATCTAATAACCTAATTAAGAGGCTATCTAATACCTAGAATAAGTAAGATTGGATATTAGTAATAGGTTAGGTTCTTAATGTTATCGAAGCGACGACCTCTCGTGCGCTCCTAACCCCGGGCTCTCACACGGGACTTCAGAAGGATTCGGATTGACTTGTCTTACCTGGTGCGATCACGTCCGACGAGTATGGAGACTCGTCACGGTCGGGTTGAAGTCGAGGTGAAAGGGCAGGGCCAGCCTATAGTACGTATACTATAGCCTGTAGAGTAAGTACTAGACGAGTTGCTTCGCAAAGATCCTTAGAACAGGTTACTCTGGAATAACAGTAGTATTGATCACGAAGATAGGAAAGTAGATACAGTGGTAATGAGCGTCCTTAAGTATTCCCAAGTTCCTACCA